>NW_006922306.1:50257-51795 GCF_000298275.1 Orycteropus afer afer | reverse complement strand
TATCACTACGGAAGTAGGATTGCCCAACCTTCCTTCCAAGGATAAGCCTACAGGATTGTAAACAGGGAATCAGAGACATCTATTGGCCAATGAGGACAGCTACAAACCAAAAGGAAGGCAAAAATTGTGTAGTTACAGAACTTCGATATGATGAGGAAGTCAAGACAATTGCAAGATAGAACAGACTGTTCTAAACTTGGGAAGAAAATTATAAATCACAGGGTAACCTCAAAGAAAAATGATAAACCTACACATCAAAATAAAAAAAAAGAGGAAAAGCACAAATATTTAGCAAATACTAAAACAACACCAATGAAGGAAGTGATTCATAAACAAAATGAGCTTAGCATAAAAAATTATATGGAACAACGAAATTAGTAACACCACAAAATAAGCACATAACAAAATGACAGCAACAAATTCATACTTGTCGATAATTATACTGAATGTCAGTGAATTAAATGCACCACTCAAGAGATGGAAAGTTGCAGAATGGATAAGAAAACATAACCCATGAATATGCTGTTTATAAGAGACATACCTTAGAGAGAAAGACACAAATAGACTAAAAATCAAAGGTTGGAAAAAGATGTATCAAACAAATTGCAATGATAAAAGAGCAGGAGTGGCAATATTAATTTCTGATAAAATTGACTTTAAGACAAAAACCACCATAAGACACAAAGAAGAACATGATACAATGATTAAAGGATCGATTAAACAAGGGGACATAACCATAATAAATATCTATGAACCCAATGAGAGCCCAAAATACAAAAACCAGACTTTAACAGAATTGAAAAGACAAATAGATGACTCCACAGTCATAGTAGGAGACTTTAATACACCACTTTCAATCAAAGATAGAATTAGAAACAAACTCAACAAAGATGCAGAACTAAACAACACATTTCACCAACTTTACCTTATAGCATCTACAAAGCACTTCACTCAATAACAACACAATATGCATTCTTTTCCAGAGCACATGGAAAATTCTCCAGGATAGACCATATTTTAGGCCACAAAGTGAACCTTAATAAATTTAAAAACATTGAAATACTGCAAAGCATCTTCTCAGATCACAATGTTATAAATTTAGAAATCAACAATAGGAAGATCAACAGAAAAAGCAAACACATGGAAACAACAGCATCCTTCTTGAATATGACTGAGTAATAGAAGAAATAAGAAATGAAATTTTAAAATTCATTGAACCAAACGAGAATGAAAACATAACATACTAAAACCTTTGTGGCACAGCAAAAGCAGTGATCAGAGGCCAATTTATAGCAAAAAAGAAGAGAGAGCCAAAATCAACACCTTAACCCAACATCTCCAACAATTATAAAAAGAGCAGCAAAAAAGCCTACTGTTCGCTGCTTCCAGTACAAGAAGCAACTTTGAGGAGGGTCTCCAGCTGATGGCATGCTTGAACCCTGTATGGAGCCAAGTTGTTGTTCAGCAGCCTGCCATGTTGCCCTGCCAATCTTGGGACTTTTAATGGAGTTGAACTAATGGCCTGCCATGTGGTTTGG
>NW_006922306.1:38946-49068 GCF_000298275.1 Orycteropus afer afer | reverse complement strand
TCCTCAGTTGCTCATAGAAAATCCCACCTTGGAGTTTACAAAGACTTATGGATAGAAAAGCCACACTAAGTAATTTACTACACTGCACTAGGTCACCAAAATATCAATTGGACACCCCAGGTTTGCAACTTTCCACTTCTATTCAGCTTCCAAGCAGCCTGCATCAATTGTTATTTTGTCAGTGCTCAGCACTTACATATCATGATTTGAGAAGTGCTGATGGCCCGATTCTGGTGGCTGTTCGGCACCTTACAGCATCCTATGGGTTAAGAATGCTCAGGACTAGCTCACCAGCCTTTATTTCAGTCAGTGCAGGAGCTGAGGAGCATGCTCAAGAAGCCCATCTCTGAATAAAAGGACATATTCAAACATGGTAATGAAAGCACTGTTTCAAGAGACAAAAGAGAAAAAATGCTAAATTTCCATCTGCAGGGAAATGGCACCCAAATACCTTGATTGCAGTTTCTAGGTCAGAACTCTTTTGGGAGGTAGAAAGTGGGTGTGTGCCTTGGAAGAGCTCACAAAAATCAGCTTCCCTCTGAAGATGGTTCTCCAATGACATAACTGCTTTCTCTTCTTCCCCTCTTCCTTTTTTCTCTTGGAATCTGGGCTTGTTCTCACTGACTCATATCAGAATAATGATTCCCCTTTTTTCCTAAGATACTCCTGGGCCCTGTGACCTGACACTCAGCCATGTGAGTGGCCATATGTGTCCTCAAGGCTTATCCTGGAGGTGGGGCTCTGCCTCATCATAGGGCTTATCCCTTGGGGTCATATCATATGGGGTCTTTAATCATGCAAAGTTGGTAGGGAGTAGGAAGAAGATAGGATGAAGGAGACTGGAGGAAGCCCTGTGGAGAACCTACAGGCTGGACTGTGCGTGTGCACATGCACATGAATGCACTAGGGGTGTGAAATCAACTGTCTAAAAGATAGTATCCCAAATGACAAAGTAGCCTTTCAGCTTGATCAGAGTTGTTAATATTCTAAGGGGCTCAGTCTCCTGGTTTGGTCAGGCAACAAGCCTTCAGGCAGTAAAGATGTTCTAAAAGTCAGTGGGAGGGTAGTTCCGTGGTTCTGGGAGGTCTGTTTCCCTTGGAGCTGGGCCAGCCTTCAGATAGGAGGTCTAATTTAACAAGTTAGTATGAAAAAGGCCCTGTTTCTCAGCCTCAGATTCAGAAGAGCTCCAGCACTGAAGAAGCATTGCCAAACAGGAAATAGTGTAGATGACTAGACATATAGACTATTGCTATTGTACTTAATACCAGTCTAAGGGCAGGAAGAGTCCAGTCGTTTGCTAAGTGGCTTTTGCCAATTCATTAAACTTCCCTGTGCTGCAGATCTCTAACATGTAAAATGAGGATCATGATATAGCCAACGTATGAGTCTTGTTTTTTTTTTTTTTTTTTTTTTATCTGCTTATTGGAATGTTTGGAGTATTAAATGTCAGTAAGGTATTCAGAACAGTTCCTGACATATAATGTTGTTATTGTTATGTGCCGATGAGTCAGGCCTGACTCATAGCGACCCCTCCTTGGGTTTCCGAGGCACCATCACTACTGAAGTAGATTTCCCAGTCTTCCTTCCCAGGAGTGGCTGATGAGTTTGAACTGCCAGCCTTCTGGTTAACAGCCAAGTGCCTCAGGCACTACACCGCTCAGGCTTACTCCTCTTTTACTGGATACTACTTCGGAAACCCAAGGAGGGGTCGCTATGAGTTGGATCCAACTTGACAGCAATGAGTTTTCTTTCTTTCTTTTTTTTTTTTATTGCTTTTTAAGGGAGCTCTGGTGGCACAGTGCCTAAGGCATTTGACTGCTAATCCGAAAGCTGGTGGTTCAAACCTACCAGCCACTCCTTGGAAGGAAGATTGGGCAATCTACTCCCACAGAGATACCACTTTGGAAATCCAAGGAGGGGTCGCTATGAGTCAAATAGACCGGACGACAATGAGTTTGGTTTTAAGGGGTCATAATTATTGTCTTTGTTTCAAGCTCCCTTTGCCTGCAGATTGATGTCTATGGTCCCTGAGCTTGTGCCAGAAAATCATTTGCTAGCCTACCCTGAACCCAGGGACTTGACTTTGAACATATCTGGAAGCAGGGTAAGACTAGAGATAAAGTACAAGGGTAGCCTTGCAGCTCTTTTGTGTGTGCAGCTGCTCCCCTGAGCCCCAAAAGGCTAGGTTAGGCACCCTGCCTAAGTACTCTTTATAACAGGACTGATCTCAGTTCACAAGGCATTTAGCCCCAGGGCTGTGGTAGCTTCTTACCCATGTTCTTTTCCTGTAACTGATGGGAATGTGTGTGATGACTTCCAGAGCTTCTCTAGATTTGCTGCAGGGTGAGGTAGAGGATTCAGAAGACACTGGTGATAGAATAGATAAGAGCATTGAGCTACTTGCTAACAAGAGGTGAGGAAATGTGAAAGCTATTGGCATTGGGAAGAAGTCTAATCCCATATAGTTGTTGTTAGGTGCCATCGAGTTGTTTCCAACTCATAGTGACCCCACGCACAGCAGAACAATCCCATATGGCCAGATCCTATTATGCCAGGTAGCCCTGTGGACTTACTACACTGGCTGAAAGAGAGTCAAAGTCTTCATTCTCCATTCCTCATTTTTAAAATGTGAGCTCTGTAGCCAATCGCAGAACCCTGAGACTTGTGGCCAGGTTACCTTTCAGAGATACCACAGGTGGAATCTTCTCTGGCTCATATTCAATATCCAATATCCAATACCCAGGAAGCTCTGCTTTAATAGAGCCTTTAAAAAAATACTTCAAGGTTATTATTACTCATCCTGATTATTATCATGAAAGTCAGCCCTAACACCCATCCTTTGAGGATCTGGCCCCTGCTTACCTCCTCCACCCCACTTATTGTTTTCCACTTTTTCTTTGACAAGATTTAGCAGTGCAGTGAAGAATATGCTGTTCCCCAAATGTCCATGCTGCCTTTAGTGCCTCCACACTTACTTCTTCCCCCATCTGCAATACTATTCTCAGGCTTCAGATTGCCATCTCAGCAAGAATGTTCACAATCTCATCTTTTTGTATTTGCGTAATTTCCCGCGATGACCTTTTCCCTGCAACCAATATTTTGCTTTGCCCTCCTCCTCTCAAGCTAACTATATTTTCTATTCCCATAGCACCCTATGATGACCCTTCACCCCTCCTTCCTTTAGTCAGTGCCCTTTCCTCCAAGTTGGGTTTTCAAAAGAATACTTAACACAAAATATTTTCATAGTCACCTACATCTCCCTGTAAGCTTATATTTAATCATCTCTTGAATTTCAGTAGTACCCCTTTATGTCCCATTCACTGACCCAATCCTCAAGACAGGTCACATATGCTTTGCCTATTTTTTAATGGAACCCCATGCTTACCCCCATTACAGCACTCATTGCACCATTAGTTCACATTTGTTGTCTCTTCCCTGTGATCTGGAACATTTTTTGGAACCAGGGCTGCATGCTAGGTTCCTATACTTGTGCCTCACATAAAACAAGTGGTCAATAAATGAACAAGATGTTCTAGTCATTATACTTTTATTTTTTTCTGTATTCTGCAGTAACTAAGCAACATTGCAGTAAACGTCAGTCTTCTTTACACAACAACAGACACAAAGAGATGCAGAAAGGTCAGACATGGAGAATTCCCTCTTACTCCCCCCACATTTTACTGGTTATGTCAAACTTCCAAAGAACAGCCTAAACCAACGATATACAATGTGTACCAGATCACAGAATACGATGGAAAAACTTCATTCTATAATGCTAGAAACACTGTTTAAAATGCTAGCAAAAAACCCCACTAAATCTTGAGGACAAAATAAAAAGAAAAAAAATCTCTTAATTATATTTTTAAACAAATGTGATTCTAATTCAACAGTACATTAACATGAATAAAATTTACACTATCCAAACACTATATTCTGTAGTTAAACAATTAGCACTGATCACAAATAGCAAATATAGTGCCACCCTCTCCAGTCCCAGTTATTTTTAACTCAGGACCCAAGTGATCTACTCCTTGGGGGTACTTTCGACTGTTTTCCACACCCAGGGGTCTACTCTAGGTTTCTCTAGGATGCAGAATAACCCCTAGCACCTGAATTGAGTATAGCTTCAACTTCTGCATCATCGTCTGAATCCCAATCATAATTACATGGCCAGTCCTTGGAGCATCGATTACGCACCCTTGCCACAAAATGCATGACTTTCAGCTTGCTGGATTCCACGTGTGCTCGAGGGCCCCAGAAGAATTCGTACTCCACGGGACTGCTGCGGGGCACTGGCTTATAAATCAGGTACCCTCTGCGCACAAACTCTTCAGTAACAACCTTCTTCGGATCTCCAAAGATGCTGTGCTGCCTGCCAGGCTGCATCCCCAACTTCCCGAGCACCTTCCACACTAAGGCCTCCTTGGCCCTGTTGCCCATAATAAAGATGAGGGCTAATATGGACATCAGAAGACTTTTCTTGGTGCCCTGAAAATTGCTCCGGGCTACCGAGGGCTTTTGTGCTTGAGCAGTGCTGGATGCTTCTTCAGGGGTGGTGGAAGCCTCCTCTGAGGTGCTCGGGTTTTCCTCACGGCCGCTCAGGTCGTCCTCGCGGGTGCAATGGACCACCGAGGCAGCCATCCGGGTATCGGAGACCTCTGGGGCCTGGATTTTGCGATTGTTGCGATTCTCTTCTGCAGCCCTTGCATTCCGGCGACGCCGACTTTTCCGTCCCCGAGGCATGTCTCCTCCTAGGCGCGCAAAGCCTACAGCTATCCTAGGGAAGGATGCCTATAGCCCCTGCAGAATGGAAATATCTCTACCGCAAGAAGGGGCCGCAGATGAAGCCAAGTACGTCAAATACAGTCTTTGTAGCAATGAACCAGACGTTCTCACGCCAAAGTTCTTTCCCGAGCAAGCAAGCCGACTCGCTTGAGCAGCTGCCGCCACTAACTGCAGCTGCAGCTGCAGCAGCAGCAGCAGCAGCAGTACGCGAGAATACTCACAAGATTGGCTCCGCCTCTTTTGCCACGCACGCGTCTAACCCCAAAGAGGAAGTGGGCGGGTCATCCACAATGATTTCCGCTGGCACACAAGAGGGGTGGTGCAGAGGCATAAATGACAGCTACCGACTGGCAGGGGCTGGGGCATGCAGAAGGGAAAAGCATGGCGTAAGGATCATGTAACTGCAGTGTAATGCAGAGATTGGCTCGTGGGTCTTGGGGAGGAACGGGCCTCTACTACAGTCTCACCTAAGGCAGGTTGTGTGTGGGTGGGCTATCCCTGGAAAGAATCATCTGGCCCCGCCCTCCTTTCCTTTCCCTTATGGCGTCCATTCACCCTTTCTATTTTCAGAGGGCCTCTATGTGTTTATTAATTAATTTGTGGGCCCATATAGAACTCAGGCAAAATTATTACGGTCACAGTGTTGGGTGATGAAAGGAGATGGGACTGCAATAGCAGTCTTTCAGTGGCTCCTAGAAAGCCTTGAAAATGTTATATATTCACAGGGTAATTACGCAGGGCAGTAACAAGATCAGATTTGTATTTGTGCAGCCTCACTGAGGGAGAGACTACTGCCTGGCAGACAAAAACAAAACAACAACAAACTCACTGCCCTTGAGTGGATTCGACTCTCCTCAGGTTTCCCAGATGGTATCACTATGGAAGTTGATCGCCCAATTTTCCTTCCGAGCCTGGCAGACCAGTTAGAAGGAAATTAGGTTAAGAAGCAAGGGTAGATGAAAGTGAATCTTGAGGTAGTTGCTATGGGGATGGAAAGGCAGAGAGGTATTTTAAGGGTTACCTTTGACAGGCCTTGGAGAGTGACTGGATGGAAATGAGAAGTGGGGAGGAGGAGGGGGAGTGCAGAATGACTCAGGTTTCTAGGCTCCAGTCAACCTGGATACATGATTTATTTTGTTCCTTTCAGAGCATAAACTGAATGTTCTGTTCCCCAACGCCATGCCTTTGCTCAGTTTCCTCTGCCCAAAGTGGCTTGCCTCCCCTCTCCACCTATCTAAATTCCACCTGCCTGCTCACAGGCCTCTTACTCCCTGATGCTTTTTGAGGGGCACAGTGGTTAAAATGCTCAGCTGCTCACCAAAATGTCCCTAGTTCAAACCCATCACCAGCTGCTCTGTGGAAGAAAGACGTGGCAGTCTTCTTCTGTAAAGACTGACAGTCATGGAAGCCATGTGGGGTCAGTTCTAGTCTGCCCTATAGGGTCACATTGAGTCAGAATTGACTCCATAACAGTGGGAATAGGATAATGAGTCAACTTTTGCTGAAGAAGGCCTTATAGCAAATACTGTGTTCTTTTTTACATTATTCAAACTGCACTAGCTTATAAGACTATGGCCCTGGGATACACTTCAGGCCTAGGATAAAACTCACTCCCAAGGGCTGGCACTCAGCCAAATAGTAAATAAGACATACACGCAGACCACTCAACCCAGGGCAATGCACCCACAAAGCCTTTGGAGATAAATCCCTTGGAGCCATCGGCCATGGGGCACCAGAGGGGCAACATACACAGGGAGGAAAAGCAGGACACACTGGAGTGCATAACTATGAAGGGCACAGGGGTGGGGGTGGGAGAGGGTTACTGGGAAAGGAGAGGAGGAGAGTGGGTTAGGGTTGGGGATGGTAATTGGGGAGTGAAACCAAATGTACACGAAATGTTGACTGTAAAACAAATTCTGCTCTGTAAGTTTGCACCTAAAGCACAATAAAAAACAGAAAAAAAAAGTGCACTAGCTTAGACAAGCCTCTTCCCCTCTCTGAGCTTCAGTTTCTCATCTGTATAGTGGGATTAATAAAGGGTGTGAGAATTAAACAAGATGATAAATAAAAAGCGCCTACCACAAAACCCAGATTTTGCCTCTCAGGGTGTTTCAAGTAGTGTGTCAGAATGGCATTTAACACATGGTGTTGACAAAATACATCTTGCAAAAATTTTACAGGTGTTCTTAACTGAACTCTTAAGTAGTAAATAAATACTTCATAACTGTTTGGCTGGGAGTAATTAAATGACTCCATGACTGGACCTCTGATTGTAATCCCCCTGAGGGAAGGGGCCTTGTCTAGGCCATAATCTTTGATGTCTCCTTGTTGTTGGTAGAGATTATGTGATAGAATATGGCTGCATCCAGTGAATTAATTCTGCGGTCAGGCAAAGTGTCCTATTGGGAAAGCAGAATTGCACCCAGAAATGCCCAACCTTCTGCCCATGTATAGAAAGGGGATCCCTAATATAGAAGAAAGAGTGTTGAACTCAGAGTTGGGAACATTTCTGACCCAGCCTGTATCACTTATAAGCTCTCTGACCTTGATCAGTTCACTTAACATCTCTGTCCTCTGTTTTGTCCTCTGTACAAACAGAAAAGACTGACCTGTCTATCCATATCTGCCTGCCAGACTTGTGATTCTGGAAATCATGGTCACAAAGTATCTATCTGACATGCTCTGTGGATAAAAGTGTTTCTCATTAGGAGAGCTATATAAAATGGCACAGGCTTACTTTAGGGCACAGTGGAAGAGAAACTCCAGCAGTGAGTGTGATGTTGTACACTCCTACGGGCATTTTGCAATGAGTTGAGCAGTACTAGTTGAAGAAATCTCCTGGACAAAAGAGATTAAATAAAGAAATGTCAGATACTGACCCTCCAGCCAAGGCTAGTAACTTATGGGATATAGGAGAAGGGATAGAAAGGGCAGGAAAGACGGTAGGGAAGGATTCAGTGTCACATAGTTGAAATCTCCCTGAACGTGCCAACTAATTCTTTCAGATGCCTTGATTGCCTGCTTTACAGAAGAAGCAAACAGTATAGCCATACCCTAGACCTGAGAAAGCCTGAGTTTCTATAGGTTCCTGTATCCTCCACATTCCAATGCTGCCCTGGGTACTTGCTGGATGAAGGACTAAAGGGTGATTACTGGCACCCTCTATGGCCTATATCAACCTAAGCCAACAGCAAAGTCACCATGTGGCCTGAGGTATTTACTGCAGATGTGGCTGGAATTGAAGAGGATCCTGGGCCAATAATTCTGATGTTGAATGGAAGTTCTCTGTGTAGTTTGAACAGCAATGGAGTGAAGATCAGCCGGTCAGTGTTTGGCTCCCTATATCTGCAACTTCTCAGGAGAGATACTGGGTGGTAGGGAAATACTCTGGATTGTGTAGGTGAGACAGGATGAGGCATCCTTTGCACCTCACTCTTTTGTTTTCTTGCTTTCTCCTCTACTTTTCCTCCTGTTCTCCTGACCTAGAAGGAGGATTGACAAGAAGCATTTTCCCATGTGTAATAGGAGGCCTAGTAAAGATAGGAACCCAGATGTTGGCGTGATGCCAAGATAAGTGGTCATGGCCACTGGGCAAACTCCCCAAAAAGGATGTGTTTAGCAAGTGGTTGCTAAACAGCACATATATTGGCCTCACTCAAATCTCAGAGACTGGTACACTGCGGGCCGTGCCAGCCCTTGTCCCACATTTGCTTTGAGCTGAACTCTTTTATCCTGACTTAGATCAGGATGTATTGGGGCACAGAAGGCTTCAAGGATTCTAACAGCACACATCAGTGACCTTGGATTAGAGCAGTTTCCTCTGGGTCCTCCTCCCCCTTTTCTCTTTGAATATTTGGGATTATGTGTGCTGGAAACACTGCCAGTTCACCTTTATTCCTTCAAATAGCTTTCCCATCTTGATGGTATTCTATGCAAATGTAATTCTGTAAACTAATTCTCTTCTGAACTGTCCCTAAATTAGGTAAGGTACTACCTACTGAAGCTTCCTGTTGGGTAAGCCTAAGCATAAACCAATTAGGGACAGTGCACATTTCTTTTTCTTCTTTTTTTCCACTTTTTTTTTTTTTTAAATTGTGGTTTGGTTGAAAGTTTACAGAACAAATTCATTTTATGTACAATAGTTCATACACATTTTGTTTCATGATATTGATTGCAGTCTGTATAATGTAACAGCTCTATTCCCACTTCCTCCCTGTGGTTACCTTTTCCCTTTGTCCTTCTTTCCTATGTATTCCTGCCCTCTGAGCAATTTCCCTGTACAAATACTGCCCTTCCAATCTCCCATGGTTGATTGTTCTAAGGAGCGTACCTACCTAGTATAAAGGTTTACCTTATATGCCTGTGTTCTGTTTGGCTGGAAGCCATGGGAGTGAGTTCAATTCCAGGCCCAAACGGTGACTAGGGGCCCTAGTCAGAGGGGTTTCACCACTCTCTATCAGAGCAGTAAACCTGGTATTTTATCGTTTTGAATTTTGTTCCACATTTTCCTCCCACTCTATCCAGGACCTCCTACACTGATCCCTTTACCAGTGGTTGACAGTGGTAGCTGAGCACCATATAGTTCTTCCGGTCTCAGGGTCATGTAAGCTGAGGTTTGCATTGTCCCTTGGATTAATTGTTTGCATTCATCTTTTGTGTTCTTCATTCTACTTTGCTCCCAGCAAGGAGATGCCAATTTTTACATCTTAGATGGCCACTTGCAAACTTCAAAGACTCCAGTCTCTACTCAGCAAAGTAGGATGTAGAAAAATGTTTTTGTGTAGGTATGTTAGGGATAGTGCACATTTCTTGCTTCACTCCCTTTTGCCCACCAGCCAGCTGACTGAGGAGGTGGTGCTATTTCTTGTCACCTCTTCCTTTGTCTAAGTGAATCTTTGCTCCACTCTGCAACCAGGACAAGGCAGCTCTGGATAGCGTTCTGGGGAGGTCAGAGCCTATCCTAAAGTAATGTACAACCTAGAGCCACAGCACCCAGCTGGGGTCTCCAAAAGAGTAATCAAGGAAAGGGTTTAAGCTATGGGCTATTTTCAATGTTTCTAAAAACACTATCTCTGTGAAGAGATGACATTCACACAAGACAAGGCCATACTATGAGACCAGAAGAACTAGATGGTGCCTGGCTACCACTCTCATTCACTTGGAAGGGGATCTATGTAGGAGATCCTTGATAGAGAGGGAGAACAATGTAGAACAAAACTCAAAATCATTTGGAGACAAAAAAAGGGGGGGACCAGGTTTGCTGCTCTGATAGAGCCAGGTGGAACCATTGAGGCTATGGCCCCTAGCTGCCCTTCAGGTCTGGAATTGAACCCACAC
>NW_006922306.1:32198-37693 GCF_000298275.1 Orycteropus afer afer | reverse complement strand
ACCAGAAGGCTGGTGGTTCAAACCCACCAGCCACTCCTCGGAAGGAAGATGGGGCAATCTACTTCCGTAGTGATACTGCCTTGGAAACCCGAGGAGGGGTCGCTATGAGTCAGATCTGACTCGACTGCACATAATAACAACAACAATATACGGCAAGAGGAACTTTGCAGATGTGATTAAGTTAAGGACCTTGAGATGACAAGGTTGTCATAGATTATCCAAATGGATCCAAGATAATCACAAGAGTCCTTAGAAGAGGGAGGCAGTAGAGTTAGAGTCAGAGAGAATATGTAAGGATGAAAGCAGAAGCCAGAGAAGAGAGGTCAGAGGGGGGAGAAGATGCTACACTGTTGGTTTTGAAGATAAAAGAAGGGGTCAAGAGCCTAGGAATGTAGGGGTTCTCTTTAAGCTGGAAAAGGCAAGGAAACTGATTTCCCCCTAGAACCTCCAGAAGGAACACAGCCTTGCATACACATTTTAGACTTCTGACATCCAGAACTGTGAAATAATAAATTATTGTGGCTTTGTGCCTAACTAATTGCCCAAGACACTGCTATTGTGCACTGCTGTTGTGTTTGTGGTGATTGTTGCAGTAGCCACAGAAATCTAATACACTGGCCATATGTGTGCCTCAGGAGCTCTGGTGGCATAGCGCCTAAGGCATTTGACTGCTAACTAGAAGGCTGGTGATTCAAACCCATCAGCCACTCCTCAGAAGGAAGATTGGGTAATCTACTTCTATAGAGATACCACCTCAAGTCAAATTGACTTGATGGCAGTGAGTTTGGTTGTGTTTTTTTGTTTGTTTGTTTCTTTTTTTAATATGTGCCTCACTCATAAGGAGTGTTTAATAAATGAAAACTATTATTATTGTTGAGGTGAACTTATATTATTGCAGTATTTTTAATGAAAATATTAAATAGGGCTAGGGTGGAACATAAGACTGGTTGGGAATCTTAACAGCAATTCTTCGTATTGATGCACCATGTTCTTCCCTGATATTGCCCACTAAGCCCTTATCCCAGGCACTGTCCTGGCTATTTGCCCAAGTTTCCATAAATATTGCTCTCAAAATTTTACAATATTGTAAAAAAAAAATTACAAACTCCTGTGCAACCAGTGTAGCTGTGTCAAATTTAAAAATTAAGCCCTAATCACTATGTATCCTTTCCACTATAGATATGGTAAAACCCTCTGTTTATCTCTTCCCATCCCCATTCCACTCTCTCCTTCCCCACTGGAGGCTGCTATCATAAATTCAGTGATTATTATATGCATGAAGAGTTTTACACATTTGATACCTATTATGTATATAAACAGTATATATGATTATTTTCCTTATCAAAATGGTATGATAATACCATATATATTGTTCAGCAATTTGATTTTATGGCTCAATTTTTTATTTTTTATATTTAGCATTTAGATATATGTAACTCTGGTTCATTCATTTTAATTTTTCTATAGTATTTCATTCAATATTTGCAATTTATCATTCTCCTGGTTATGATCACTTAAGCAATTTCTGTTTTTCATAATAAAATAATGCTTTTGTTAATATTTTTGTACATGTGTCCCATGAACATGGGCTTCCCTAGTTTGAACATCTAGGAGTAGAATTTCTGTGTGTATCTGTATGTGTATGTTCAGATAAAACACATGGGTTTCTCCTCCAATTACTTTACAAAAATTGTATCATCCTGTATCCAGTTTCCACATAATCCTTTTCCTGTTGTTGTTGTTGTTGTTGTTGTTATTTGCCGTTGAGTTGGACCCGACTCACAATGACCCCTCCTTGAGTTTCTGAGGCAGTATCACTATGGAAGTAGATTGCCCAACCTTCCTTCCAAGGAGTGGCTGGTGGGTTTGAACTGCCAGCCTTCTGGTTAGCAATCAAATACCTTAGGCACTATGCTACCAGAGCTCCCCTAATCAATAATAATTTGGGTGAAATCTCCTCTACTGATATCTCTAATTTTTTCTTTCTGATGGCTGAATACCGTAATCTCTTCAGATGTCTTCCTTTTGGGGTTAAACTGTGTTTCCAAGTTATTTCCCCATCTAAAAGCAATGCTGCAATAAGATGAAATCATTACTAGAATTTTATTAATGGTGCCAAGGATCCACCTCAGTACAGAATGAAGCTTATCTCAATGATATTTAGATGAATGATTTAAATATCTTCCTTCTACTTCACTTCAAGATTTTCCCCCAAATCTTAAATAGAAAGTAAAGCCTTGCTTGCTTCAATGATTCTACTACTATGCATGAGGGTGGTTGAATATAAGCTTTAGGCACTGAATGGGACACCACTAAATGGTTTCCAGCAGATGACTAATAAAACTGGATTTGGGGTTTAGGACAGTCTCTTTGGCTATGGTGTGGAGAGGATGGTTTCATTTTGGGGGAGGATTGGGTGGAAGGCTCATATAGAGGCTATTGCACTCCTCTAGGCTAAAGATAAGGAGCTCTGGTGGTGCAGTCATTAAAGCATTTGACTGCTAACCAAAAGGTCGGTGGGTCAAACCCACCAGCCACTCTGCAAAAGAAAGATGGAAGTGGTCTGCTTCCATAAAGATTTAAAGCCTTGGAAACACAATGGGTGTCGCTATGAGTCATAATTGACTTGATAGCAGTGAGTTTGTTTTGGTTTTGAGTCTAAAGATAGTGGGGATCTGAAAAAGAGTGAAGACAGTGAGGATGTAGACAAGGGAATGGGTATCAGAGCTGGTGAAAAGGCAGAATCAACTTGGATCTGGGGAGTCCTATACCGGATTTCTCAGAGATTCTGCTAAGAATCACAAGACCCCTCAAAACCCCAACGTGAGCCACTAGCTAATATTCACACAGATTCTCTGGGGGTATTTGGAGTACTCACCAGCAACAAGTGACACCTGGGGCAATATGAACAAAAGATGCCAAATGATTAAACTTCTTAAATGAGCTCATGTGTTCTTCTTGGACTTAGGTGTATGCCCCTAGCAGGCTTTAAAGTTTCTTCTTTACTACTCTTCAACATACCCAACCCTTTTTCCTTTGGGAATCATAGTCCTTCTTCTCCTTAGGAGTGTGAAAGATTCTGGAGGGGGAGGTGGCATATCTACCTCTAGGAAAAGAAAAAAAGTACTCAATAACATTACAGTTGGCCCATGTGTTAACTGAAACATCACTTATACTTAGCCAATTAACAATTGTTGCATTTCTTTCCTCATATATCTTTATTTATTAATTCAATTGTGATTTGGGTGAAAGTTTACAGAGTAAATTGGTTCTATGCAACAATCCATGCACATTCTATTTTGTGACATCTACTGCAATTCTCACACTGTAATAGCATTATTTCCACTTCCTTCTTGTATCCACTCCTTCCCTTCATTCTTCCTTCCCATCCTTTCCCTCCTTCCCAACTCTATCCCTGCACAAATATTGTCCTCTCGATCTCATATGCTTGATTGACCTAATGAATGCATACCTTTCTTTTATTGCCATTCACTTTGTCCTCATTTGGCTGATGGTTAAATCATAGGGGTTAAGTTCACTTCCTAGCTTGAATGGTGTCTGAAGGGTTCCAACAGTCTTCATCAGACCAGTAAGCCTGACACCCTTTTTAATTTTTTTCTGTGATTTTGAATTCTGTTCCACATTCTTCCCCCACTCTATAGAGGACCTCTTATTGTGATCCCTTTTAGAGTGGTCAACAGTGGCAGCCAGGCATGATCTAGTGCTTCTGCTCTCAGGGTTGTGGAGGCTAGGGTTCATGTGCTCCATTAGTCCTTTGAAATAATTGTTTCCTGCATCTTTAATTTTCATAACTCTTCTTTGTTCAGGATGGGGAGATACCAATAGTTGCATCTTATGTGGCTGCTCACAAGCAGGATGTAGAACATTGTCTTTGTGGACTATGAGCATCCATATCCAGTGACTCATTCCCTCAAGGTGTTTGATTATGAGTAAGATGTTTTCATAACTTTCTCCCCTGTAAGCTTTACTACATTCTTGGATATATTTATGGCACATATAAATACATAGGTAGAGATAGACTCTGTCAAACCTTATATATTCATGGGTTTGCCTTCCTATCCCTGTTCAGATTGAGTGTCTAACTATGCATCCACTGATAGACTATTGCTATTACTGTTATTGCAGGACTGTGTATGTAATCATATTCACCTTTGTTTCCTTTAACTCTTGTGCTCCTCCTTATGCCTTCCTCTGCCTTGATCATTTTATGCTGACCTCCCCATTATTGTATATTGTCTCTCCTTCACCCAAGTTAATATATGTCTATCATCTAGTTAATGATTTACCCTCCTTTCCCCTCCCACTCCTGGTAGCCTTCAAAGAATATTTTTTTCTGTGTGTAAACATGTTTATGCCACAGCCCATGCCTTTATCTGTAAAACAAACAAACAAAAAGCCAGGATTAGAATTCAGGAGCAGACTGAAAGCATGGTCTGCTGTGTGTGAAGAATTGGAAGGTGTAACAGGACAACAAAGGGAAGTCCAGTTCAGGGTAACTCCCCTTCTTTTTCTCCAGAAGACTCATACTCCTGAATGGCTCCTAGGTTGGGTATCCTCTACAGCTCTTCCAGGTTTGCCAGGAGTCAATGCTTCATGACTCATAGAAAGCCTTAATATATGGGAAATTACAAAAAGAGATCAACTCAGTCATCACAATATATTCTCTGGGAGTCAGCAACCTATGAATGAATGGACCAGTATCCATACTAGGAGCAATAGCAGGTCAAAGGTAATTTTTTTTTCTTTTCTTGAAATTTATTTCTAAAAGTCACAGAGACAAAACTTTAAAAGTGACATATTTATACTAAGGATACATGAGAGAACAAAGAAAATAAGCACAAGAATGGAAAAATGAACATAGTAAATTATTAATTTATATTCTGGACTCAAGTAGAATAACACCAGATAAAAATTGTATTTACCTCAGAAACCTATGATAGTAAGGGATAAGAAAAACCAAGGTGTAGGATAGCCACTTCACTATTCACATTTTAATCAGTGCTGATCAAAAGCTAAATCAATTTATTTCAGGCTAATAAAATTGTCAATAAAATTATAGAGTTGATCTTCTATTTAATGATTCAGATGACCATGTTTTAAGGTGATCTGTCTTTATTTAATGGCAGTTGGGGCAAATGAAACTAAAGAGAACCCTTAGAAAGACTAAACTCCAAATGACAATTGTGTGTGTGGTTTTAGTTTTGGTCCACTTTAAATTTTATTTTGTTTATGTGTTTTTTCCCATGAACATTCTTGTACAAATTACTTCAGGCAAAATTTTTCACATGGAACTTTCAGCTTGGGGATCTTGACAATTGCTGCAGGAATAGTTTCTAAGCAATTAATACTTTAGAACAACCCCTAACTTATGTGTAATTGGTTACTATAAAATGCAGAACTTTTTCTTTAAAGTTTTCTGGTACTTTAAAATTCAGCAGGGACAAATGTATGAACTGGAAGTAGCAGTTGCATAT
>NW_006922306.1:25281-32098 GCF_000298275.1 Orycteropus afer afer | reverse complement strand
TATATATATATACATACATACATACATATATATATATATGTCTTACTCAAAGATAATGGAAAAATAACAATACAGGCTCTCATACACAATCCTTGTAATTTTTACCCTGTAAGAAATTATTACAATATCCTTTAGGCTTGCTAAATGCCCGGTAGAATCAAGAAGAATCCAACAGGAAATGTAACATCTCAACAATCTAGGAACTGTTTCCTGTAAGCTTATAGTGAAATTCTGGAAGACATACTATCATACTTTGAACAAACACTATTAACAGGTAAGCATGTGTTGAAGGCAGTTTATAAATGAAACATTACAAATCTTATGTTTATAACTTATAGAAAAAAAGGTTGCTATTTTTCCAATAGTATACCGTTACAGTAACACTATAGTTAAGATTGAAAGCTTCTGTACACTACATCTCTAAAGCAACATAGACATTTCCATTTGTTATCTAACATATGCCAACCATGGTTTCACTGATTTGTACAAGTTTGAAAAAGTGAAAACAATCGTTCTACCTTATGTGTTTTTTTTTTAACACAAGGCAGAAGTTAATCAGTTTCAAGGAATAAGTTTCATAATCAGAAAAGAAATATTAGTATTAAAATCCCACAGATAGATGGAAAAGGCTTCTAAGGCATCATGTAATTTTAACAGAAGTCCCTAGATAGTACATAATAGGAGCCTGAAAAACTATATAGAAAACCTAAATGATATCAAATCTGTAATAATAAACTCATATGAAATTCTGATGCCATTTTTGTACTGCAACATTTTCCAGTTTATTGCTTAGGACTACTCAAAAGCTGTTGTGCCAGTTTGCTGTCAATGCAAATTAATACGCAAATAGTAGAGGGCTACCTAAATTACACATAATTTAGAAAAATTAGAATGATTGTATATCTAACCTTATATTTGTACTCTGAAAATTATGTAACTCATCTATTAACTTATTTGATTTTCATTTTCTACCATCTTAGATAATTCAAATTAAACATCCAAAACCAAAACAAACTTATTGCCTTGGAGATGGATGCGACTCATAGTGATCCCTCCTTGGATTTCCGAAGTTGTATCACTATGCAAGTAGATTGTCCAACCTGCCTTCCGAGGAGTGTCTGGTGGGTTTGAACCGCCAGCCCTCTGGTTAGCAGTCAAATGCTTTAGGCACTAAACCACCAGAGCTCCCAAATTAAACATACTAGCCTGAAAATGTCTAGAGGAAGTAAAAGCAAAGGACATTTTGGTTGTTTTGCTGCTGGCCTCATGTATGTGCTTTAGCAATGACAGAACTACTCTAGGCATTATGCGACTTTAATGTAACTGGGAATGAGGAAAAAAAAAAATGGTTGTCCAAATTTTAACAAGTGCTTTTTCTCTTTTTTATGGCAGGCTTGTCAAGTTAAAAATAAAACTTAAAATCTAAAATGAGGTGGCCACTTTGACAACATAAACTAGGAACTTATATCCATAAAAGAAATTTCAATAGGAAAATTATTTCCAAAAAATATAAATCCTTACCTTTTTCCTATTGACTTTGACTTTTTTATAAAATGAAGTTTTATAGTAAAATGACCTCAAAGACAACTCCAAATCATATAAGGAATTATTTCAGTGCTTTGTAATAGAAATATAGTTTATAAATATTTATAATGTGAATATTTTCAAAGAACTAATTTTTTCTCAAAGCTCTAATAGCAGATTTTTGCTGTTTAATATTTTAAAGAAATGTAACTTAAGACTGATGGAGAGGATTTAGTTGGACAAATTTCCTTTGATAAACTTAGGGTAATGAGGTTCAGCGAGATCATTTCCTGAACGTGGCTGACCTTTTCCTGAACATGACTATACCTCCCAAGCAGCACTGATATCAGAAGTCATTATTTGTTCTTCCCAGTTATGTAGGATACTGCTAGACCTTTACTATAAAAGTCTTGCCAGAATTACTAGACAGTTATTTACCATTCATGTTTCAAACCTCGGTAACACCACAGGCAAATCAGATAAGAATGAAATTAAGTAAATTGTTTCTCATCTATTTATCTAAATAAGCTCTTATAAAATCATATGGAAAAATTAATGTATAGAAAGTAATTTTCATAGTATTATCTGACCTGTCAGCCAAAAAGTATTTATGAATTCTCTGTAAAAACAAGAAACTCAACCATAAAATGTCTACCTTGCCAATCTTGGATTCTTTTAATACCAAGATATAAAAAAAGGTTTGCAAATTAAAGATGATTCTTAAAATAAAAACCATGGTTAAAATTTTTTTTTATCATTAAGAGACTAAAATCTTGTCACTGAAAAAATTCCCAAGGCTTTTGGCAATGATATTAAGAAAGGTTTTAGTCTTTTGGTCACTTGAAGCTGCTACTAAATACAACAATAAGCTTTTAAAAAGGGGCGGGGGGAGACAGTGAAGAACTGAAGGATAGTTAACATTACACAAGTAAAGCATAGTTTGAAATAGATAAACATAGTCATTTCTGCTAGGGATCTGAAGATGTAAGACATTTCCTACCACCCCTTCCATTTTGAAGAGGATCCTCTAATTAGAAATAATTCCTTTAAGTTACTAAGAGTGGTGTTGCCTGGCAGCAGCTTCAATTTCCTAGGCGAATCTTCAATCAGAATAATTAAGTAACCTCACAAGGAATACATGGCAACAGAGTGAAATAACAGGGAAGTTCTTCAGTGCACACATTTTAGGAGAAAAACATCAATTTCAAGGATAACCATCAAGTTTCAGGTATTCTAGCACATTCTAAGCCAAAATTTACTTGGTGACTAAAATTGACAAGTTTCGAGGAGAGGGTTTTTTTTTTTTTTTTCCCTTTCCCAGCTATATATACATTGTGAAACTACTCTGCATCACATGATTTAAATGAAATAAATATAAAAATGAGCCACACAATTAATACATAACTTTAATACTCCACATTATTTATCTTGTTCACAATGGTGGTAACCTCCTTGTCAATAATCTTGTGAGTTGACAAGCTGATTCTCATTCTCATATCCATCAGGCAGATGGTCTGACTTAGGTATGGCACCTCCATTCTTCATTTGGCCAGACAAGAAAGCACCGACTGCTGGGTGATCAGCCTTCTCAAGTGGAATCTTGGGGCCCAGGCACATTTTCACAAAGTCCAGAATAAACTGACACTTTCTATGTTTGTGCAGTTACTATTGTACTGGAAAGATACAGTTAGGAGCCTCTGCTTCTTTCTCACATTCTGCTCTTCAAATTCTGCCCTCCTCTTGGTATGAATCTTGGATTTGAGGTGGTCACTAACGGCACACTTAGGAACATGATTCAGCACCACTTTGCAAGAAGTGCAGAAGAATTTTCTTTCATCTACAAGCAGCTCACCTCCAAACTCGCTGACTTGACCCAGAGGAGTCACATAACAAAGCAGTCTTACAAGGGTTTCGAGCAGGTGGCACTGTTACTACAAATCGTTCCGTTTTGATTGTGACTAAGGATCAGATTAGTTTCCAGTTCTTTTCATCTTGGTAGTTTAGTAGTGAAGGGTCTCCAAAGCAAAACCAGAGGCGCATCAAACGCTATCAATTTCCATTTGTTCAAGCCCAGAGATGTCTCTGAATCAGTTTTTCAACAATTGGTGGTGGGAAAATGGTTTCTTGGGCTTGCACACTATTTTCCCTGAGATACAGGAAAGTCATGCCTTTACCCACAACCTCGATCTCCAAGTCCCTCCAAGGTTGTCTACCCCTCTCTGCACCTCCTCGGTCTCCCCAGGCACATAGGATCAGGGATGAAGCTAGAGGAAGTGGACGAGTCATAGCCTCAAAGGAAAGGAGTAGGAAGAAGAACAAAAGGACGAAGGAGGAGGAGGACTGCTGGCGCCATCCACGACGACACTGTTGCCCAATCAAACCCTGCGGAGGCCGCCTTGTCCCCTGCTGCACCCCCTTGAAGGTACTTTTTACCATTAGTACATCCATTTCTACAAATTCTTAGTAAGCCTGTGGTGCTCATTTCAGTCTACGATTATTGGTGGCTCTCTTTAGACTAGTACTCACATGTTTGCAGCTATCAAACTATAGTTGTAAATACGTGCTTAACAATAAATAATTTCTTATTCTTGAATTACCATGGTGGTGGTATAGATGGAGACAAGTAAACAGATGTTAGAGATATTTATAAGGTGAACTGGACTAGACAAGGTGACCAAGTGTCTATGAGACCAAGAGAAGGAGAGGAGTCCACAAGAATCTTAAGGGTTTGTTAGCATTGGACAATTTATTGGTGTTGTAGCCATTTCTTGAAATAGGTAATAATAATAATAATAATAAGAGAGGCAGGTTTAAGAGGGGAAATTATAATGTATTCACTTTTGGACATGGTGAGTTTGAGATGCCTTGAGGCATGTAAGTGTAGATGCTCATTAGACAGGCAGCTGAATAAAGGGGTCTGGAATTCCAAAATATGTCCGTGCTAGAGTTAGATATTTAGAGATCAACAGCAAGTGGATGTTAAACTAACCAAGAAGGATGAGTTCATCCAGAGAGAATGCATAGAGTGAAAAGTTAGAGGGCTGAGCAGCCCTAACATTTAGGGCTTAGGCAGAAAATGAGAACTCACAAGGTTTAGAAGCAAAAACATTAAAAAGAAATTAGGAAAATTTATTCATTTATTTTTCTATGTGTCTAATTTTGTAGCACAAGTGCATATGTAAGATTACCTTCAACCAAATCTATCCTTGGTCTAAGATATATTCATGTTCACCTACACCTGCTCTTCTCATCTGTGTATGCATTAATCCATAGCCTGGTATTTGGTGCTAGTGATACTGCAGTGTTGTGTGTGTAAGAGTTTTTGCCTCTGTTGTCTATCTCTTTTGGGCAAATTTCAGTGTTTTTCCTTTCCCTGGTGTCACCATGGCGGACAAGACTCTTTCCATACCACTCTTCCTGTCACCCAAATTGACATATGACCTCCAAATACTCTGAGATTTTATTTAAATCTAAGAAAAAAAAAATATATATACACACATATACATAGAGCATGTATTTAAAAGTCATTTTTATATTAAAAGAGAGTCCTTTATTTTTCAGTACTCATGTAGCAATCTCCCAGTAAGATAATACTGTGCAGAAATTCATCTTAGGACTTTGAAAACCTTGGAAAAAGTCAAGCAACTTTTTTTATTTTAGTAAGACAATGTTACAGTTTTACTCTGCATTCTAGCAGAGAAAGCTCTTTGATTTTGTTCCAAGAATGAAAAAAATTCCTGGTTTAGAAAAGAGAGAAAAAACTGTTTAAGGGCCACAGATACTAGAAATATTAGAAATTTTTATTACCATGCATGATTTCCTTTCTTAGACACCCCCACCCATACTCACCCCCTCCAGACATTGCACTCCAAAGAAATAGACAAAAATACAGTGGTATCTATTGGAGAAGACATAACAAGAAAGGAGATAAGAAGGTGGGTGCACTAGGTTCTAAGCTGTTCTGTGCCTCTCCCACTCCCAGCAAGTTGGCAGCCATACACTAGTATCTATCCATTATGTTCAGTATTTATTCCTATGATACCTCCATTTATGATACTCCAAAACCAAACTCACTGCCATTGAGTCAGATCCGATTCATAGTGACCCCTCCTTGGGTTTCTGAGGTAGTATCACTACAGAAGTAGATTGCCCAATCTTCCTTCCGAGGAGTGGCTGGTGGGTTTGATTCGCCAGCCTTCTGGTTAGCAGTCAAATGCCTTAGGCACTACACCACCAGAGCTCCCATTTATGATACTAATTTCCATTCAATTCCAATTTCCACCTCCCTGTGTATGCAGAACTGTTTGCAGTTAATTTCACATACAATCACATGTCCAATTATGGGTTATGACATTCGTGATTGTTTGAGAGCTTACTTTTTCTATATGAAGCTAGGGCATTTTTGCTCCCTAAAGATATGAACTTTACATGTTTTTATCCACTTGCCCAGAGGTGATTGCTACTAATAAGATTCCCTAGGGTTTTTTTTTTTTCCATAAAGGCATTTGTGAGCTCAAAAAAGCTCACTCTCTAGGTTAAATAAGTCAATTTCAATGCACAGGGACTCCATATGATGGAGTAGAACTACCCCATAGTATTTTCTAGGCTGTATTTTTTTTTTTTAATTTTAAGAGCTTGTTTTACATTCAACGTAATGTGTACATTTAGTTTCATTCCCCATTCACCATGTGCAAACCTAACCCAGTCTCCTCCCCTCCCTAACCTGCAACCTTCCCCCTGTGCCCCTCATATTGATGCACTCTTGTTTGTCCTGCATTTCTTCAATTTGAATGTTGGTCCTCTGGGGCCCCATGGTCTGTTGCTCAAAGGGATGTATTACCAAAGAGTATGTAGGTTTGTCATCCTGGGTTGACAGGTCTACGTGTACATCTCGTTAACTATTGGGCTGAGAGCCCACCTGGGGGTGAGTTTTATTCCAGGTACAGAATGTATTCCAGGGCCATAGTATTGGGAGTCTCACCTGATTTCATCTAATCAGTAATTCTGGTCATTATTGAGTTTTTGGATTATGTTCCACGTTTTCCCTACCACTCTATCCAAGATCTCCAGATTTGATCCTTTCCTGAGTGGTTGGCATTGGTAGCCAGGCACCATCTGGTTCTTCTGGTTTCAAAGGCCATCGTGTCCTAGGGCTGATTGCTTGTTTTTTTGTTTTTTTTTTTTTATTTCTTCTTCACTTCCAACACTAGTAGAACCTTAACTACAAATTAGATGGCAGCTTAAAAACTTTAATGACCCCAGTCGCTACTCACCAATGTAAGATGTGGAGCAA
>NW_006922306.1:23849-24976 GCF_000298275.1 Orycteropus afer afer | reverse complement strand
TTTTTTTTTTTTTTTTTGTTAGGTGCTGTTGAGTCAGTTCTGATTCATAGCTACCCTTTGTACAACAGAACGAAACACTAGGTAGTCCTTTGCCATCCTCACAATCTTTGCCATGCTTGAGACTGTCGTTTCAGCCATTATGTCAGTTCATTTAATTGGGGTCTTCCCCTTTTTCACTGACTCTACTTTACCAAGCATGATATCCTTCTCCAAAGATTGGTCCTTTCTGACAACATGACCAAAACACATGAGATAAAGTCTAGCCATTCTTACTTCTGCACTTACATTCTGGCTGCACTTCTTCTGAGACAGATTGTTCTTCTGAAAGTCTATGATATTTTCAGTATTCTTTGCCAACACCACAATTCAAATGTCATTCCACAACTTCTCTGGTCTTCAGTCACTGGTGTGCAATGCGTCAAATATGTTCTTCATACAGTCTCTAAATTCAAGTGGGATATTATCAAGGCCAAATTTTTGCTTTTGTGAACTTGTTTTAATTTTCTTCAGCTTCAACTTGAACTTGCATGTGAGCAATTGATAGTATGTTCACAGTCAGCTCCTGGCCTTGTTCTGTCTGATGATACTGAGCTTCTCCATCACCTATTTCCATAGTGTAGTCCATTTGATTCCTGTATATTCCATCTGGCAAGGTCCATGTGCATAGTTGCCATTTATGTTGTTGAAAAAGGTTTTTGCAATGAATAAGTTGTTGGTCTTGCAAAATTCTGTCATGTGGTCTTGGGCGTCATTTCTTCAACCAAGGCCATATTTTCCAGCTACCAATGCTTCTTCTTTGTTTCCAAATTCTACACTCCAATCACCAGTAATCATCAATACATCTTGATTGCATGTTTGGTCAATTTCAGACTGCAGAAGTTGGTAAAAATCCTCAATTTATTCATCTTTGGCTTTAGTGTGCTGCATAAATTTGAATAGTAGAAGTATTAACTGATCTTCCTTCTAGACATATGGATATTATCATATCACTTACATCATACCAATACCAGTCCATTTCAGCTCACTTATGCCTAGAAGGAAGATGGGGCAATCTACTTCCATAGTGATACTGCCTTGGAAACCCAAGGAGGGGTCGCTATGAGTCGGGTCCAACTCGACAGCACATA
>NW_006922306.1:21235-23169 GCF_000298275.1 Orycteropus afer afer | reverse complement strand
GTCACTTTGAAGACTAAGATGCGCCTGACCCAAGCCATGGTATTTTCAATTGTGTCATATGCATGTGAAAACTGGACAATGAATAAGGAAGACAAAAGAATTGATGCCCTTGACTTGTGGTGTTGGCGAATAATACTGAAAATACCATGGACTGCCAGAAGAATGAACAAATCTATCTTAGAAGAACTGCAGCCAGAATGCACCCGTTGGACGTGAGAATGGCCAGACTTCGTCTCACCTACTTTGGTCATTTGTCAGGCCAACATGACCTTCTCCATTCCCTGAAGAAGGATATCTCATGCTTGGTAAAGTAGAGGGTCAGCAAAAAAGGGGAAGACCTTCAATAAAATGGATTGCCACAGTGCCTTCATGGCGGGCTCAAACATAGCAATGATTGTGAGGATGGTGCAGGACTGAGCAGTATTACATTCTATTGTCACGGTTGAGTCAGAGCTGAATCAATGGCACCTAACAACAACAATAGCAACAAGTTTTCACCTATTTTTTCTTTGACGATCTTCATAATTGTGTGTTTTACATTAGGTCTTTAATACATCTTGAGTTAGTTTTTGTGTATGGTGTGAAGTATGGATTTTGGTTTATTTTTCTTCTAATATCCAGGTTTGTGAGCACCATTTGTTAAAGAGATTGCTTTTCCCCTATTTAATGGATTCTGACACTCTTTCAAAGATCAGCTGTCCATAGGTGGATGGATTTATTTCTGGATTTTCAAATGTTTTCCATTGGTGTATGTGTCTATCATTGTACCAATATCAGGCTATTTTGACTACCATGCCTGTATAGAAGGTTTTGAGTCAGGAAGTGTGAGTCCTCCTACTTTTCCCTTCTTCAGTAGTGTTTTTGCTTATCCAAAGTCTCTTTCCTTTCCATATACAATTGTTGTTGTTGTTGTGTTTTTTATGTGCCATCGAGTCGGACCCGACTCATAACAATCCCTCCTAGGGTTTCCGAGGCAGTATCATTACGGAAGTAGATTGCCCAACCTTCCGAGGAGTGGCTGGTGGGTTTGAACCACCAGCTTTCTGGTTAGCAGTCAAGTGCCTTAGGCACTACGCTGCCAGAGCTCCCTTATACAATTAGTGATTGTTTTTTCTATGCCCTTAAAGAAGGCTGATAGAATCTGGTTTAGAATTGCATTATATCTATAGATTACTTTGGATACTATTGACATCATCACAATGTTCATTCTTCCTATGAATAAGCATGGTATGTTCTTCCATTTTTGAAGTTTTCTTTTATTTTCTTATAGTAATATTTTGTAGTTTTCTTTCCATGCGAGTTTTATGTCTCTGGTAAGATTTATTCCTAAGTATTTTATCTTTTTGGTAGCTATTTTAAATGGTATTTCCCCCTTTATTTCTTTTCAGAAATCTCTTTGTTGATGTAGAGGAATCTGAGTGGTTTTTGCATGCTGATTATGTACCCTGCCTCTTGATGACTATTTCAATTAGTTTCAGTAGTTTTCTTGCTGAGTCTCTGAGATTTTCTATGTATAGAATCATATCATTTGCAAATTGGGATAGTTTCACTTCTTCCTTGCCAATTTGGATGTTTTTTAATTCCTTTTCATACCATATTGCCCCGGTAAGACTTCCAATACAATGTTGATTAGAAGTGGTGAGAGAGGGCATCTTGTCTGGTTCCTGTTAGCAAGGGGAATATTTTCAGTGTCTCTCTCTTGAGAATAATGTTGGCAATTATTTTTCTGTATATACCTTTAATTACATTGAGGAATGTCCCTTCTATTCTGATTTTTTCTGAAAGTTTTTATCAGGAATGTGTGTTGGATTTTTTAAATACCTTTTCAGCATCAATTGATGAGGTCATGCAATTCTTTTCTTTATTTTATTTATGTGGTGAATTATGTTGATTGTTTTTCTACACTTGAGCCATCCTTGCATACCTGGAATGAA
>NW_006922306.1:19827-20524 GCF_000298275.1 Orycteropus afer afer | reverse complement strand
CAGTCACTACTCACCAAAGTAGGACATGGAACAATGTTTTTGTGTAGTATGTTATGCCAATTGAGCTTGATGTGCCCTGCAACCTGGTCTTGAGCCCACAGGTCCAACTACTTGCTCCCTCTGGGTAGCTGGCTGTGACCAAGAAGTTACTACAACCTTGTTCCTTGTCAGCTCTACTATATACCTGAGAATTCTTAAAGAACATACAAATACACTTGTAGAAACATTGTCTGCCAACCCTATACATAGTCATGGGCACACTCCCTTGTGCATAGACATACTGAATAGTTCAGTCTGTCCACCCATCTATCCACTCATATATCAATGTTTTCTATCACTGACAATGCAGTACTGTGTGTGCAAAAGGGTTCATCTTTGTTGTCTGTGCCTCCTATGCACCTCTCTGTGTCTTCCTCTTCCTCAATGCCACCATGTTGATCACTTACATTTGGTACATTGTCTTTCCCTTCACCCAAATCAATACTTGTCTCTATCTATCTAGCAGTGTTCCCTCCCCTCCCATCCCATGCCCAGTAACCAACAAAGAAAGTTTCCTTCCATATATAAACCTTTCCTTGACTTTTTATAATAATGGACTAATACAATGTTTGGCCTTCTGTGATTGACTTATTTCACTCAGCATAATGTTCTCCAAGTTCATCCACATTATGTGGTGTTTTGGAGATTCTACATTATT
>NW_006922306.1:16531-19727 GCF_000298275.1 Orycteropus afer afer | reverse complement strand
TGTTATTGTAAATAGTGCTGTGGTGAACATGGGTGTGCATATATCTGTTCTTGTCCTGTCTCTTACTTCTTTAGGATAAATACCTAGTAATGGAATGGCTGGGTCAAATAGTATTTCTAATTCCAACTTTTTAAGGAATTGCCATACTGCTTTCCACATTGGTTGTACTATTTTACAGTCCCACCAGCTGTGTATGAGAGTCCCAATCTCTCCAAATCCTTACCAGCATTTGTTGTTTTCTGACGTGTTGAACTTTGCTACTAGTGCTGGGGCAAGATGGTATCATATTATTGCTTTCATTTGCATCTCTCTAATGGCTAATGATTGTGAACATTTCTTCATGTGTTTGTTGGCCATCTGAATATTGTATTTGGTGAAGTATATTTATATGTCTTCTGCCCATTTTTTAATTGGATTATTTGTCTTTTTGTTGTTGAGCTGTTGGAGTTTTCTGTAAATTTTAGAGATAAATCCCTTGTCAGATATGTTGTTGCCATTTTTTTTTCCAATCTGTAGGTTCTCTTTTGATTCTTTTGTAGAAGTCTTTGGAAGCACAGATAAATTTAATTTTTAGAAGGTCTCATTCATGTAGTTTCTCTTAATGCTATTTGTGCATTTTGGGTTATGCTTGATAGTCTGTTTATGCCATATATTACACACTGCCATCAAGTCAGATCCAACTGAGTGACCCCTCCTTGGGTTTCTGAGGTGATATCACTATGGAAGTATATTGCCCAACCTTTCTTCCAAGGAGTGGCTGGTGAGTATGAACCGCCAGACTTCTGGTTAGCAGTCAAATGCCTTAGGCACTACGCCACCAGAGATCCCATGCCATATATTGTTGTTGTTGTTGTTGTTATGTGCCATCGAGTCGACCCCCGACTCATAGCGACCCCTCCTTGGGTTTCCGAGGCAGTATCACTGCGGAAGTAGGAATGCCCAACCTTCCTTCCGAGGAGTGGCTGGTGGGTTTGAACCGCCAGCCTTCTGGTTAGCAGTCAAGTGCCTTAGGCACTATGCTACCAGAGCTCCTCCCATGCCATATATTAGGGGGCCCTAAATTCAAAACATGCTATACAGGCACAGTACTCAAAACTGCCTGGTACTGGTACAACAACAGACACAGACCAATGGAATAGAATTGAGAACCCAGAAATAGATCCATCCCCCAATGGTCATCTGATCTTTGACAAAGGGCCAAAATCCATTAAATGGGGAAGAGAGTCTCTTTAACAAATGGTGCAGTCAAAACTGGATATCTATTTGGAGAAAAATGAAACAAGATCTGTACCTCACACCATACACAAAAACTAACTCCAGATGGATCGAATATATATGGCATATATTAGGGGCCCTAAATTTGTCCCTAGGTTTTCCTTGAGGAACTTTATAGTATTAGGTTTCACATTTAAGTCTTTGATCCATGGATATAAATATGTCAGGTGAGATTATAAAACTGGCTGATACATTCAAATTCTTTGGTATAAGTAGTGGGTCAATGGAAAAGGAACCAAGGCATTTTTCAGTTTTAGACAGGTCAGATACAGAGAAAGGAATATGAACCCTGACGATACCTTTAGTTCCTGCTACTTCCTGAAGGGGAAGAAGCGGGGCTGTGGGCTGAGTGGCCCAAGAATGAGTGTGGGGAGGGGAGAAGGAGTCAGAAGCAGTGGGATCCAGAGGAGGAATGGAAGGTTATCAGGAGGGGACCCACTGGAGGAGGTGGCAGAGAGTGATTGGCTGGGTTGAAGGAGGGTTCAGGGTCAGGGATAGAGCCAGTGGGGGCTGGTTTAGAATGGAGGAGGAGAAACTGGTATGTAGAGCAAGAATGACAGAGGGAAGGAAGATTGCAGAGTGTGAAGAAGGCCTGGACATAAGGAATTTCGGACCACTATCCAGTACGTTGACATAAATTATCTGAGTCCTGAAGGACATTAAAATAGAAAGTGTCATTTTCTGGCCACTGAGAGTGTTAATCTGAGTTCCAGAGGTGTTAAGCTCAAAGGAAAGGCGCCCCAGTCGTTTGACTTAACATTGGAAGATAGAGTGGAGCCAAACTTCTGTTCAGGTTTCCCTGAAACACAGTAGGTTCAGGGAGGCAGAATCCTGGAACCTGAAGCCAGAGGCCAAAGCCGGAGGATTTCTGGCCTAGCGCTAGGTCTGAACAAACTCACTGCCATCCAGTTGGATCCGACTGATAGAAACCCATCCTTGGGTTTCCGAGGTGGTATCTCTATGGAAGTAGATTGCTCAACCTTCCTTCTGAGGAGTAGCTGGTGTGTTTGAACCGCCAGCCTTCTGGTTAGCAGTTGAATGCCTTCGGCATTATGCCACCAGAGCTCCCCTAGGTCTGACAGTGAATGGCAAATCAGAAATTCATGAAAGGAAAACAGAATGTCACTCACCAAGAAAAAATCAGCTGCTGTTGGATGCATTGTCTGTAATGGAAAGGGATTCTTTATCGGTTCCTCCTGGCGAGTTGTTTCTCCTGTCCTGTCCAAACCCCTGAGGGCTTTTCCACTTTCTTCCTTCATAGGATTCAGCACCATAATATGTAAGGTTACTTAACTGATGTCAGGAGGGACCAGGCCAGAGGAAAAGGAAAGAAAAGTTTATTTAAAGAGTAAAATCATAGAAGCCCTTGAAGAGAGCATCAGCCATGACTGTAAAAGTCGAGGCTCTTTTATATTCCTTTTTTGAGTTCCTTGTTTCTTTGATTGATCATTGAAAATGGGATTATCTCTGGTCCCGAGGTCGGTTCATTCTTTCCATGTGGATCATATTGCCCTTATGGTTTTATTGTTTCTTTCCTGTAGTTTCTGTTCAGAAATAGATTTTGATAAGAACTAGACATTTGTCGTTAGGGGGTTTGTTGGTTAACTTATTTCAGGAGTACCAAACTAGAACTTCTAATAAGAATCAAACATTAATCATTATAGGGTTGGGTAGTTAACTATTTCCAGGAGTGTACATTCCTTTTTGCTGAGGATGTTCATTGTAAGATTTGATTTTATGAACGCTTCACTTTGTACAGGTCTTTTGTGTCCCTGGTAAGATTAATTCCCCAGTATTTTATTTCATTTTATTTGGTAGCTATTGTAAATGGTATTGGGAGCTCTGGTAGCAAAGTGGCTAAGGCACTTGGCTGCTAACCAGAAGGCTGGCGGTTCAAACCCACCAGCCACTCCTCGGAAGG
>NW_006922306.1:9025-16296 GCF_000298275.1 Orycteropus afer afer | reverse complement strand
TATCATCGCAAATAATGATAGTTTTACTTCTTATTACCAATTTGGATGCCTTCGATTTCCCTTTCTTGACTTCTCACCCTAGCTAGGACTTCCAATACAATGTTGAATAGAAGTGGTGATAGAAGGCATCTTTGTCTGGTTCCTGTTCACAAGGAGAATGGATTCAGACTCTCTCCACTGAGAATAATGTTTGTGGTTGGTTTTGCATATATGCCCTTTATTATGTTGAGGAAGGCCCCTTCCGTTCCTATTTTGCTGAGAGTTTTGATGAGGAATCGGTGTTGGATTTTATCAAATGCTTTTTCTGCATTGAATGATATGATCATGTGGTTCTTTTCCTTTGTTATATTTATGTGGTGGATGACATTGATTGTTTTTCTAATGTTGAACCATCTTTGCATACCTGATATGAACCCCACTTGGCCATAACGAATTATTTTCTTGATATGTTGTTGGAGTCTATTGGCTAGGATTAGAATCTATAATAATGTCACCCTTCTTATGCCTGACATTGATCATTTATATTTTCTCTGTTATTTTCCTGATCATTTTACTACAGATTTATCAATTTGATTGATTTCTCTATAAACTAATTTTTTGTTTCATGGATTTTTCTCTATTGTTTTCTACTTTCAATTTCATGGATTTTCATTGTGATGATTTTATTTCCTTTCTTTCTCTCTGCTTTGGGTTTAGACTGTTCTCCTTTTTCTAGTTCTTAAGGTAGAAGCTAGGTCATTGTGTTTAAAACATTCTTCATTTCTAATATAAATAGTAGTTCAATTCTGATATAGATCATTTACACTGCTATAAATTCCCCTAAAAAGTGTGATGCTTTAGTAGTATCACAGACTCCCCTCCCTCTCCCCTTTTTTTAAAGGAGCTCTGGTGGCAGAGTGCCTAAGGTCTTTGACTGCTAACCAGAAGGTTGGTGGTTCAAATCCACCAGCCATTCCAGGGAAGGAATACTGGACAATCTATTTTCGTAAAGATTTAATTTAAAGTAATCTATTTTTTAGTCAAATTCTAAAAATTTTAAAACATGTATATTTATGTTACCACCATTACAATCAGGGTATAGAATAGTTACATCCCTCCTACCCCCACCAAAAAAAAAAATCTTCATCCTATCACTTTATGGTCACATGTTCTCCCTTCTCTCCTTTTAATCCCTGGCAACCATTAAAAGTTTTTCCATCACTATACTTTTTTGTTCTTTATTTTTTTTCCCCTTTGAATTGTGGTGTTGGTGAAGAAAACTGAAAATACCATGGACTGCCAGAGAAACTAATAAATCTCTCCTGAAAGAAGTACAGCCAGAAATGCTCCTTGGAAGCAGGAATGACCAGACTTCATCTCATCTACTTTGGTCATGTTGTCAGAAGGGACCTGTCCCTGGAGAATGATATTATGCATGCTAAAGTGCAGGGTCAGTGGAAAAGGGGAAGACTCTCAAGGAGATGGATTGACACATAGGCTATCATAGGACCTGGCAGTGTTTTGTGCTGTTGTACATAGGGTTGCTATGAGTTGGAGCAGACTCAACAGCACCTAACAACAATTGGTGGAAGAGATATGTCATGAGATGGAGTAGCAGGTTGGCCAGCCCACGGATCAAGAAAGATAAATGCCTTTGGGGTAGAAAGATTCCTGGTGGTATGGGTTGTCCTTAGGCATTAGTTGGCAAAAGCTGAGAGACCAAGGAAACAGGAAGCAGAGGTGGCTCAGCCTCAAAGGGTAGGACCATTGCATTTAGGGGAGGAACCACCAGAGCCTCCTAGGTTTCAAAGTGTCAGACCTTCATCAACTTGGTTCTGGAGTGTGGTGCTGCTCATTCATTTGGGCCAGTGTGGTGGGTCCATAGCTGCTACCCAAAAGTGAGGGGACAGGGCTGCCATGCCCAAGAGGTAGAGGAATGGGGTCTACCATGCCAAGGGGTGAAATCACCACTTAGATGAACTAGGGGACTGGAGCTAGCCAATGAAGGAGATCTGTACAAGTGCCACTCAATGAAGATCTGCCTAGGTGCCAAGTTGACAAAAGGTGGAACTGTGGTAGTTAAGGCTATATGTTACCTTGGCTGGGCCTGGTTTTGAGTGGCTGGACAGCTGGATGTAGTATTCCCCATGATGAGACTGATAATCAACTCCATTGTGGGATCTACTGTGAGCAGCTGAGTAGCTGCCTTAGGGATTTTATCTGCTTCCAGTATATAAAAAGAACCATTGAGAAATGTCTCAACAGCTTTTGGCATGCTTGAATCCTGCATGCAGCCAAGTCATTGTTCAGTAGCCTGCCATGTTGTGTGCTGATCTTGGGACTGTTAATGGACTTGAATCAGTAAATTTCCATGTTGTTTGGTAATACTGACACTGTGCCTTTTCATTTGTTGACCTTAGGCTTGTTAGCCTCTATAGCCAGCAGCTGCCTGAGTGAAGAGACACCTCTAGCTTAGGGGGATGGGAGCAAGAGGCAGAATTGAACCTCAAGGTCAGAGGGCTTTCATCCAGCCCCTAGAGCTTGGCACTTGGAACTTGGACCTCTAGCCTCCAAAAGTGTAAGAGAATAAACTCTTGTTTGTTAATGCCACCCACCACTGGTATTTCTTTTAGAGTGGCACTAGAGAATCAAAGCACCAACCAAGAATTATATAACTTGCAAAATTGTCCCTCAAATATGAAGGACATTTCTGGATAAACTGAAATTAAGGGAATTTATCAAAAGCAGACCAACCTTACAAAAGATGCTAAAGGGGGTCCTTAAGACAGAGAACTAACAAAAGCAGACAACCAATGAAGAATACATATGATGACATAACCCAAAAATCAACACAGTTATATAATTATTTGAAGGAAAATTAGCTTACAAGAGTGTAAACAGGGAACAAGACACATTAATTGGCATATGAAGACAACTACAAAACATAAAAGAGGGAATAAACAGCATAGGTACAGAACTTCCAAATAGTGAGGAAGTCAAGACAATTGCAAGATACAACAGACTGTTTTAAACTTGGGAATAAAAGCATAAATTACAAGGTAACCTCAAAGAAAAATGATAAACCTTTGCCTCAAAACAAAAAAGAGGAGAGGCAAAAATATTTAGCAAATACTAAAACAACAGCAATGAAGGACATAATAACAAAATTCTTAAATGAAATAAGCTCAGCAGAGAAAATTATATGGAATAAAGAAATCAGCAACACTATGAAAAAGCATACAGTGAAATGACACCAATAAATTTTACTTGACTTGACGACACATAACAACAACAGCAACATAATTACACTGAACATAAATGGATTAAATGCACCACCCAAGAGACAGAGAGTTGCAGACTGGATAAGAAAACCTGACCCATCAACATGCTGCCTTCCAGAGATTCACCTTAGACACAAAGATAAAAATAGACTAAAAATCAAAGGTTGGGAAAAGACATATCAAGCAAATGGCAATCAAAAAAGAGCAGGAGTGGCAATATTAACCTCTGATAAAATAGAATTAGGACCAAATGACCATAAGAGACAAGGAAGGGCATTATATAATGATTAAAGGATCACTTAACCAAGAGGACATAACCATAACAAATATCTAAGCACCCAATGAAAGAACCCCAAATACATTAATCAGACTTTAACAGAATTGAAAAGACAAATGGAAATGCTCCATAGTAACAGGAAGAGTCTTTAATGCACCATTTTCAATAAAAGATAGAACAACTAGAAAGAAATTCAACAAAGATGCAGAAGAATTAAACAATACTATCAAACAACTTGACCTTCTAGACAACTACAGAGCACTTCATCCAAAAACAGCACAATATACATTCTTTTCCAGAGTACATGGAACATTCTCCAGGATAGACCATATGTTAGGCTACAAAGAAAGCCTCAATAAATTTAAAAGCACTGAAATACTGCAAAACATCTTCTCAGATCACAGTGCTATAAAATTAGAAATCAACACTAGAAAGAAAAATGGAAAAAGAACAAACACATGGAAACTGAATAACATCCTCCTATAAAATGACTGGGTAATAGAAGAAATAAATAATGAACTTAAAAATTCCTTGAATCTAATGAGAATGAAAACACAACATACCAAAATCTTTGGGACACAATAAAAGCAGTGATCAGAGAACAAGTTATATTAATAGATGCATAGATCAAAAAAAGAAGAAAGATCCAAAATCAACACCATAACCCAACATCTCTAATAATTAGAAAAAGAGCAGCAAAAAGCCGACATCACCAGAAGAAGATAAATACTAAAGATTCAAGTAGAAATAAATGAAACAGAAAATAGAAAGAAAACAGAAAAAATCAACCAGACTAGAAGTTGCTTCCTTGATAAAATTAATAAAATCAACAAACCACTGGCAAAGTTAACAAAGAAAAGGAAGGAGAAGATGCAAATAACATGAATAAGAAATGAAATGGACAATGTCACAACAGAACAAACAGAAATAAAAAAGAATCAGATCAGGATACTTTGAAGAACTGTATTCCAACAAATTTGAAAACCAAAAATGAATGGACAGATTTTTAGAAAACATACTACTTACCTAAACTAACATAGACTGAGGTACAAAATCTTAGCAGACCCATAACAAAAGAAAAAAATTGAATAGGTTGTAGAAAGATTACCAACAACAACAAAAAAAAGTTCTGGCTCAGATGGTTTCACTGGAGAATTCTATCAATCATTCACAGTAGAGCTGACACCAATCCTACTCAAAATATTCCAGAACATAGAAAATTATGAAATCCTCCCAACTCATTGTATGACACAAGCATAACCCTGATACCAAAACCAGTCAAAGACATCACTATAAAGGTAAACTACAGACCAATATTCCTCATATATATAGATGTAAAAAACTTCAAGAAAATCCTAACCAATAGACTCCAACAACATCAAAAAAATAATATATCATGACCAAGTGGGATTCATGCCAGGTATACAAGGATGGTTCAACATTAGAAAAGCAATCAATATAATCCAATACATAAGTAAAATAAAGGAAAAGATTTACGTGATCATATCAATAGATGCAGAAAAGGCATTTGGTAAAATCCAACTCCCATTCCTGATTGGGGGGAAAAAAAAACTCAGTAAAACAGGAATAGAAGGGAAATTCTCAACAAAATAAAGGGCATATATGCTAAACCAACAGCCAACATTATTCTCAATGGAGAGGGACTGAAATCATTCCCCTTGCAAACAGGAACCAGACAAGGATGCCCTCTATTTCTACATCTATTCAGCATTGCATTGGAAGTCCAAGCCAGGGCAATGAGGCAAGAAAGGGAAATCAAAGGCCTCCAATGTGGTAAGGAAGAAGTAAAACTATCCCTTTTTGCAGATGATATGATTCTGTATATAGAAAACCCAAGAAACTCAGCAAGAAAACTACTGGAACTTATTGAGATATTTAATATAGTGGCAGGATAAAAGATCAACAAAAAAATCAGTTGGGTTCCTCTACATCAGCAAATAATTCCATGAAAAGTAAATAAGGAAATCAACATCATTTACAATAGCTACTTGTTGTTGTTGTTGTTATGTGCCGTCGAGTCGGCCCCGACTCATAGCGACCCCTCCTTGGGTTTCCGAGGCAGTATCACTACGGAAGTAGGATTGCCCAACCTTCCTTCCGAGGAGTGGCTGGTGGGTTTGAACCGCCAGCCTTCTGGTTAGCAGTCAAGTGCTTTAGCCACTATGCTACCAGAGAGCTAAAAAGAGAAAATATTTGGGAATAAATCTTACCAGGAACACAAAATATCTATACTAGGAAAACTAAAAAACACTGCTTCAAGAAACTGTTAAGACATCTACATAACTGAAAGAATATACCATGCTCATAGATAGGAAGATTGAACATTGTGAAAATGTCAGTACTACCCAAATCAATCTATACAGTCAATAAAATTCCGATCCAGATTCCATCAACGTTTTAAAGACATGGATAAACCTATCACTATTTTTATATGGAAAGGAAAGAAACAAAGTAGAAGGTCTCACCTTCCTTGATCTCAAAACCTACTATACAGGCACAGTAGTCAAAACAGCCTGGTATTGATACAATAGCAGATACATAGACCAGTGGAATAGAATTGAGAACGCAGAAATAGATCCAGCCCCATATGGTCAACTGATCTTTGATCAAGGCCCAAAATCCATTAAATGGAGAAGAGATAGTCTCCCTAACACATGGTGCTGGCAAAACTGGATCTCCATTCATACAAAAATGAAACAAGATCCATATCTCACACTATATAATAAAACTAATGCCAGATGGATCAAAGACTTAAATGTGAATCCTAAAACCATAAAGTTCATCAAAGAAAAAATATGGGCAAACTTAGGAGCCCTAATTTATGGCATATCGACTATCAAGCATAACCCAAAATGCTCAAACAGCAGAAGATAATCCAGATGATTGGGACCTTCTAGACATTAAATGCTTATGTGCATTCAAATACCTCCAAAAGAATAAAAAGAGAACCTCCAAATTAGGAAAAATATTCAGCAATGACATAGCTGACAAAGGACTTATCTCTAAAATGTATAGAAAACTTCAACCCCTCAACCTTAAAAAGACAAACAATCTAATTTAAAAATGGACAGAAGATATGAACAGACACTACACCAAAGAAGATATTTGGACAGTCAGACAGCCAACAAACACATGAATATTTGTGATCATTAAAGAGATGCAAATCAAAACAAGAATGAGATACCATCTCACCTCAGCACTAACAAAGTTCAACAAGACAGAAACTAACATATGCTGTTGATGATGTGAGGAGATTGGGACTCTCATACACTGCTAATGGGACTGTGAAATGATACAACCACTGTGGAAGTATGATGATTCCTTAAAAAGATGGTAATAGAAATACCATTAAATCCAGCAATCCCATTACTAGGTATATATCCTGAAGAAGTGAGAATCAGGACATGAATAGATGTATGTACACCCATGTTAATGACAGCACTATTCACAATAGCAAAGAGAAGGAAACAACCTAAGAGCCCATAAGTAGAGAAATGGATGGCCAAACTGTGGTATACACACAATGGAATACTATGCAACACTAAAGAATAATGTAAAACATCACATAACGTGGATGACCTTGGAGGGCATTTAAAAAATACTGTATTAGTCCACTATTGTAAATATTCAAAGAAAAGTTTATATCTGGAAGGATATTTTCTTTTTTGGTTACCAAGGATGGGAAGGGAGGGGAGGGAAAATCCCTAGATAGA
>NW_006922306.1:8109-8537 GCF_000298275.1 Orycteropus afer afer | reverse complement strand
TGCCTTAGGCACTATGCCACCAGAACTCTCTCTATATATAGATTGGCAACAGATGGTGTTAGCTACAGAGCAGATACTGTCTTGCCATCAGTACAGTTACTGTCTTGTCTTATAAGATAACTGCTTAACAAACTATTCCAGTATCAACAACTGTGCCTCTAGATTGATCTCTGACAATTCTGAACTGTGGGGACTGTTTTTCCCCTAGAGACTCTTTTCACTATCCAGACTCCCAGAACATGATGCATTTCCACCAGCAATGAACGCAGCCTCTAATTTCTCCACATACTTGGCAACATTTCTCATTGTCTTTTTTATGGGTGAGTGGTTTGGACCTTCTAGCTCCTCTGCAGAAGATAGATGAGACAATATCCTTCCATAAAGATCTACAGCCTTGGAAACCCAATGTGGGTCAACATGAGTAAAAA
>NW_006922306.1:4535-6111 GCF_000298275.1 Orycteropus afer afer | reverse complement strand
AATGTATCTACTTTTTATTTATTATTATTATTAGCATTATTTTGCCTGTGTTTCTACTGTTGTATAAAGGAAACTATGCCTATCCCAAGATCATGATGCCTAAGGAACTTGACTGCTAACCAGCAGGCTGGCTGTTCAAACCCACCAGCCACTCCTCGGAAGGAAGTTTGGGCAATCTACTTCCGTAGTGATTCTGCCTCGGAAAGCCAAGGGGGGGTCACTATGAGTTGGGTCCGGCTCGACAGCACATAACAACAAGAACAACAACATGCATATCCCAAGATCCTGATGATTTGTTCCTGTATTTTCTTAAGATTTTTAACATTTTAGTTCTTACATTTAGGTCTTTCATGCATTCTTGAGTTAATTTTTAAATACAGTGTGAGGTAGATGTTCATCTTTATTCGTTTGCATGTGGAAATCCAGTGCCATCAGCATCACTATTTAAAAATTCTATACTTTTCCCCATTGATGGACTTAGCACCCGGGTTGAAAATCAATTGTATGGGTTTGTTTCTAGATTCTGAATTCTAGTATATTGGTCTATATGTCTATCTTTATGGTAATATTACACTGACTTCAATACTGTAGCTTTGTAGTAAGTTTTGAAATTTGGAAGTGTGAGTCCTCCATCTGGTTTTCTTTTTTAAGATTGTTTTCATTACTTTGGGTCTCTTGCATTACCATTTGAATATTGTTGTTGTTTGCCATCGAGTCGGCCCCGACTCTTAGCGACCCCTCCTTGGGTTTCCGAGGCAGTATCACTACGGAAGTAGGAATGCGCAACCTTCCTTCCGAGGAGTGGCTGGTGGGTTTGAACTGCCAGCCTTCTGGTTAGCAGTCAAGTGCCTTAGCCACTATGCTACCAGAACTCCTTTTTGAATATTAGGATTTGCTTAAAATTTTCTACAATTAATGCAACTGAATCTGTGGATCAACATCATTAATTTCTGGAGTATTTCCATCTTAACATATTAAATCATCCAATCCATGAACGTAGGATGTTTTTCCATTAACTTAGGACCCCCTTTATTTTTTAAAATAATGTTTTGTATTTTCAGTGTACAAGTCTTTCACTTCTTTTGTTAAATTTATTCCCAAGTAATTTACACTTTTTAACGTTATTGTAAATGAAATAGTTTTCTTAATTTCATTTTTGGATTAGAAATATTTCCATATAGAAATATAATTGTGTTTTTTATATTGGTCTTGTATCTTGAAAACTTGCAGAACTCATTTCTTGGCTGTCATAGTTTTCCAGTTGATTCCTTATATTTTCTATATTGAAAATCATGCCATCTGTAAATAGAGAATAGTTTTACTTCTTCTTTTCCAATATGAAGGTTTTAAATTTTTCTTTCTTAATTGCATTGGCTAAAATCTCCAATACAGTGTTGAGTAGAAGTGGTAAAAGTGGACATCTTTGTCTTTTTCTTATATTTAGTGGGAAAAAATTCAGCCTTTTATGATGAAATAGGTTAATTGTAGGGTGGTTTATAGATGCCTTTCTTTAGGTTGAGAAAGTTAGAAAACTGTTCCTAGTTTGTTGAGTTTTTTCTTTTGTTTCATTTTTAAC
>NW_006922306.1:2993-3736 GCF_000298275.1 Orycteropus afer afer | reverse complement strand
ACTTGAGATGCTTCTTCTGTTTTTCTTGGGGGTGTTTACAGCTATAAATTTTCCTCTGAGTACTGCCTTACCTGTATTACCTAAGTTTTTGTATACTGTGTTATTTATTTACATTTTTTTCTCTAAATATTTTCTAATTTTCCTTGTGATTTCTTCTTTGATCCATTGATTGTTTATGAGTGTAGTTTAATTTCCACATATTTGTGAATTTTCTAGTTTTCCTTCCATTAATTATTTATAGTTTCATTGCATTGTTATTGGAGAAGATGCTTTGTATTATTTCAATATTTTAAAATTCATAGGGACTTTTTATGGTCTTACACATAATCTATCCTGAAGAACGATATACATACTCTTATTGAGTGGAGAGTTGTCTATTTGTCTATTAAGTCAAGTTGGTTTATAGTGTTATTCATGACTTTTATTTCCTTGTTTATCTTCTGCCTATTTGTTTCACTCATTATATAAAGTTGAGAATTCTCCAAATATTATTATTGATTGTCTATTTCTCCCTTCAATTCTGTCAAACAATTTACACTTTTTGATGCTATTGTAAATGAAATAGTTTTCTTAGTTTCACTTTTGGAGTAGTCATATTATCATACAGAAATATAATTAATTTCTCATTTATATTGGGACTTTTGTTATTTGCAAAGATGTTTATACTTATTATGTCTTTCACCTGTTTACCCTTACAAAATGCCTTTCTTTATATTTAATAGTAATTTTTGTCTTAAAATCTA
>NW_006922306.1:0-574 GCF_000298275.1 Orycteropus afer afer | reverse complement strand
CAAAGCTGTATCATCAGCATATCTCAGGTTGTTAATGATTCTTCCTCCAATCCTGATGCCACGTTTTTCTTCATATAGTCCAGCTTCTTTGATTATTTGCTCAGCATATTGATTGAATAAGTATGGGGAAAGGAAATAACCCTGGCACACTTCCTTCTTTTTTTAATTGTGATTTGGGTGAAGATTTACAGAGCAAATTCACTTTCCATACAGCACTTCACATACACTTTGTCTGATGACATTGATCACAATTTACCACAATGCAACACCTCCCCTCCCATTTCTTCCCGATAATTTCCTCTTCCCTATGTCCATCCCTCCATGCCTTCTTGCCCCCTGAGCTGTCTCCCAGTGCATAGGCAGCCCTTCCTTCTTCCATGATTGTTCTCTCCAAGGAGTGTATCTACCTCAGGTAAATGTGCAACTCATATGCCTGTCTTTTGCTTGGTTGGAAGCCACAGGTGTGGATTCAATTCCAGAGCTGAAGAGCAGCTAGGGGCCATAGTCTCAGTGGTTCCACCAGGCTCTATCAGACAAGCAAACCTGGTCAACCCCCCCCCCTTTTTTTCTCCAA
>NW_006922305.1:1018005-1019528 GCF_000298275.1 Orycteropus afer afer | reverse complement strand
TTAACCATCATGCCACCTCAGCGTCTTCCATTAATATTGTACCCAGTCCTCTGCCCTAATGTAGTATGCACATACTGGTGATGAGATTCCTATGTTCAGCTGGGTCTTTGTGCTTGTACTTAAATATGGAATAACCATCCCAAGGTTGATGTGCTTCAGAGGTACGCTTACTTTCCTACCGCAGTGTGAGCCTCAGTAGTACCCCATCTCATTACCCACCTTTCCTGGAGTCTGTGTTGCTACGAAGATTAAGCACTCGACTACTAACTGAAAGGTTGACAACTTGAACCCTCCAGGGGCACCTTGGAAGGCAGCCTGATGATCTGCTTCCTAAAGGTTACAGCCTTGAAAACCCTCTAGAGCTGCAAAAAGTACAGTCTCATAAGAGGAAGCAGAATCACCATCAGCAGCCCAAGGCTTATTCCTATAAGGTCCGACGTGCCACCACCCTCCAACCTTTTTACTAACTCTTAACACCAACCATCCCACCCACTGCACTCACCATTTCTCTGCTGGGGTTGACAATGCATTGAAATAGCCACACACAATTCACAGACAATATTCATGATTATGGGGTTTATTAGGGAAGTAACAGGTAACAATTCAGGATCAGGAGTTCTCTCAAAACACATTTCATCAGTCGGGATTGTCTGTCCTCTGCTGTGCATTCAGACACCCCTCTCTGGCTCTTGGCCTCTCGGCCTTGCCCTGCTCAGACAACTGTTAGAAGCGCTTTTAGCTCTGCCAGTAGGTACATCTAGTTGCACTGCACTTTGCAAGCAAGTCTCTTGCCCAAGGGCATGCAGCTTTCTAGCTCTGTGGGCCAGCAAGCCTTCTGCTCTATCTTGTTCCTCTTGGTTCCTCAGCCAGTTATCTCTGCCAGTCGTCTCTGGCAAGGAGGTCCAGCGCAGGAATCCTGGCTGAAAGGATAACCCAGGACCTCAGGGGTTCCAGCAGATTCCACTCCCCCTCTAGCTTTTCTCTCTTGATGGCAGTGAGATCCTCCTTTTGCCTCTAGGTGGGGTCATTTTAAACCTAGCCTAGTGACCAGTCCCCACATTATAGTTCTCTGCACCTTATTTTCATTGTTCCCCCCTGACAAGAGTGCCATGTACCGTATTTACATTACTCACAAGCTGTCCATTACTCACAAACTGTCCGATCCTCTTGGTGAGACACAAGCACCTCACATTTGCACAGGTGCTCAGTCATCTAGGGAGTCACAAAGACCACGGCTAGAAGAGCCCGACGAAGTCATTCAGTGCAGCACAGGAGCAAAGTTCTACCCTGCACATACTGGTGTATTGTGAGTCAGAGTTGACTTGACAGCAAGCCCAATAAATAGGAGTGATCTTTGAGTCCTCACTTTTATTAATCTCATATCGAATCCACGAGTTAAGCCCTGGCTTTTCTTTTCCCAAAATATATCCTGATTTCCTCCACCTCCCTCTTCAGTACTCCCTCAGACCACATTTCACAATTGGCATGTCCCTTCTGTATTTCATTTCTTCCTTGTTTATTCA
>NW_006922305.1:1015910-1017024 GCF_000298275.1 Orycteropus afer afer | reverse complement strand
CCCATGAACACAAAGTCACAATTCATAAAGCATCAAAGAACTCGCAAAATAGATAAACCTCATGTATGCAGTGAATGTGGGAAAGCCTTCATCAACAACTATCGCCTCATTGTTCATCAGAGAGTTCACACGGGTGAGAAACCTTATGTATGCGACGTGTGTGGGAAAGCCTTTGCCAGGAAGTGCCAGCTTAATGTACATCAGAAAACTCATGTAAGAGAGAAACGTTACATGTGCACTGAATGTGACAAAGGCTTCTCCAAGAAATCACAGCTGATTAGTCACCAGAAAACTCATACAGGTGAGAAGCCGTACGTATGTAATGAGTGTGGAAAAGGCTTCAACCACAGGTTTCAGCTCATCAACCACCAGAGAGTTCATACAGGAGAGAAACCTTATGGATGCAGTACATGTGAGAAAGCCTTCGCCACAAAGCCCAGACTCATTGAACATCAGAGGACTCACACAGGAGAGAAACCCTACAAATGTGCAGTATGTGACAAAGCCTTCAGCTTTAAGTCATATCTCCATTCCCATCAGAAGACTCATACTGGAGAGAAACCGTACATATGCAGTGATTGTGGGAAGGGCTTCATCCAGAAGGGCAGCCTCATTGTACATCAGCGAACTCATACTGGAGAGAAGCCTTATATATGCAATGAGTGTGGAAAAGGTTTCATTCAGAAGGGCAACCTTCTTATACACCAGCGAAGTCATACTGGAGAGAAACCCTATGTGTGCAATGATTGTGGGAAAGGCTTCAGCCAGAAGACATGCCTCGTAGTTCATCAGAGATTTCACACGGGAAAGAATCCCTTTGTTTGCACTGAGTGTGGGAAACCCTGTTCGTACAAGGCAGGTCTCATCAGCCATCAGAGAATCCACACAGGTGAGAAGCCCTACTTATGCAGTGACTGTGGGAAAGCTTTTAAAGATAAGTCATACTTCAGAAGGCATCTGAGAACTCACACTGGAGAGAGACCGTATGGATGCACTGACTGTGGGAAAGCTTTCTCCTCCTCGTCAAGCTTTGTTCATCACAAACGGATGCTGCACGCAAGAGAGAAACATGGTTCAGTCAAGGTGGAGAATTCTTTCTCAAAGACTCATACTT
>NW_006922305.1:1012468-1013640 GCF_000298275.1 Orycteropus afer afer | reverse complement strand
TTTTTTTTTTTTGCTGCGGCTTCTTGCTTTCTCAGTGCAGGGATCTTGGGTGCAAAGACATGCTCCACTCCTGGCTCTTCTTTCTTGATGGTAGTGAGATCCTACTTTCCATCTCTGGTTTGGTTTATTTTGAGCCAGTGGCAAAACATACCATTTCCCACATTAGGAGTCTGTATCCTTATTTACATGGTCCCATTCCCACAATTTACATTATTAGCAAGCTATCCAGTCCCCTTGGTGGGCCATAGACATCTGATGTTTCCATCGTTCCACCCAGTCATGTAGTGAGAGTCATGAAGAGGTATATGAAGTAATTCACCACACCACAGGCTGTGTTGACTAAGAACAGATAGAATCTAGTGAAAACAAACTTCAAACTTCAAAGTTGTTGCTTTTTTTACCTTTTGTTTTACTTTTTTTTTTCCCCTTCTTCTTACTTTTTTTTTTTTTATCAGCAATATCATTTACCTAGTGCTGTTCTAAAACCTATAGATGATGACTGTGATGAACACAAAAATCCTACTCTATTTGAGCTATCATTTTGTTAGCTGTATTATATGCCTATAGTCTTTTTCCCTTCACCAAATGAAGCAGGGGATGTATACACCTCTATCAATTAAAAGGGATATGCAGTAAACGGATCAAAGTTTTTGTGTTTAGAAAGAGTGTATTTGGGAAATCCTAAATGGTTCATATAATTTTTAGTTCATGGAGCATGTTCTTACTTAAGATGGAAGAGAGGAACTTAATGTTGCTCACATACACCACTGTGTAAGTTTTGTGTTATTTTTTTTTTTTTTAAGTTCATGTCTTATCTCCTCAAGTAGATTATAAATTCCTTGAATTGACATATAATTGTTCATTTCTCATGATGAAGGAAAACAGAAAGAAAAAAATGTAGATTTGGAAATGAAGTAATCACCTAATGGACTAATCAAGCAGAATTCTTTTTTTCATTCAAAGGCAGGAGCCCTTGGAAAGAGATCAATATTGTTATATCATGAATAGTTTCGTGACTGTCAGACTATATATGGGGCTTATCAGAGGAGTCATAGAATTGCCCAACCCAAATCAGAAAACAGCCCCACAAAATTTACACCCTCCCACTAGGCCCATGAACTAACAGTTTTGGTGACTATAGTCACTTTATTTGCATCATCTATACTGTATCT
>NW_006922305.1:982574-985018 GCF_000298275.1 Orycteropus afer afer | reverse complement strand
TAACAGAAAAGTTAGTGGTTCTAACCCACCCAGTGGCAACATGGAAAAGAGGCCTGGCAATCTATTTCCATAAGGGCTTGCTGGCCCTCAGAGCAAGAAAGCAGAATGCCTTTGTGCAGGAGGCTAGCTGACAGAGGGGATACACCTGGGTACATCTATCAGTAGAGATTTGTAACACTTGCCCAAGCGGGGCAGAGGCCAGGCTGAGAGGCTCCTAACTCCCAAAGACAGGAGTGCCTGAGGGCATGACAGAGGAGAGACTGTCCTGATTGAAGAATTGTATCCTGGGTGCATTCCTGAACTTGAATTTTAACCTGTTACTTCCCTAATAAACCCTATAATCATTGAGTATTGTCTGTGAGTTCTGTGTGGCCACTGCAACAAATTATCAAGCCCAGCAGAGAAGTAGAGAGTGCAGTGGGAGGGACAGCTGGTGCCAGAAGTGGTCAAAAGTTTAGAGGGTAGCAGCATGTCTGGTCTCCAAAGAATAAGCCTTGGGCTGCTGATGGTGATTCCGTCTTCCTCTTGTGAAGTTAGAGGTCACGTGAAGGTGCTGCTCCATCCTTTTCGCACAACTAAAAAAAAAAAAAAATCCTCACTGCCTTTGAGTCGTTTCATTGAATCGTTTTGACTCACAGTGAACCCTCTTTGGGTTTCCCAGGCAGTATCTCTACAGAAGTAGACTGCCCAATCCCAGTAACAACTGTAAATATAAATGGACTCAACTCACATATTTAAAGACTAAGTATCAGATTGAAAACCCAAACCAGAATCAGCTATATATGTCTTTCAAAAGACAAGTCTAGGAAAGAGAACAAGAGAAAAGGGTATAAAAGCATAAACCATACAATTGTTAACCAAAAAAGAGCTGTTGCGATGATAGGGATATTAAACAAAATAGTCATTATTTGTAGCAGCAAGGAGACTACTCACCATGGGAACCATCAGGCATCTCCAAATGTGTACTTTTTGGAAGAGGTACCTGGGTGGTACAAACGATTTGTGCTCAACTACTAACTGAAACCCAAGGAGGGGTCACTAGGAGTCAGGTCCGACTCGACGGCACGTAACAACTAACTGAAAGGTTAGTGGTCCAAACCCACCCAGTGACAACATGGAAAAGAGGCCTGGCAATGTATTTCCATAAAGATTACAGTCAAGAAACCTCTTTGGAGCTCAGTTCTACTCTGAGACCCATGAGGTCATCATGAGTCAGAATCTGTGTTATGGCCAACTCTACAGCTGGTTTTCGCAGACGTACATAGAGGGTTTAAGGATCATGATCAGCCATAGAATGGTCTTGGCAACAACCGGTTAGAACTTGTAAACCAGGGTGAGTCTAGAACAATCACTGCTTTTATCCATGGTACTGGGTTTCTCAATCTTGTCACTATTGACATTTTGAGCTGGGTAATTATTTGTCGTGGGCATAGCCTGTGCATTGAAGAATGTTTGCCAGGGTCCCTGGGCTTTACCCACCAGACTACCACAGGATTTCCCAGTTGTGCCAACCAAAATTGCCTCCAGACATTTCCAAATGGCCCTTGTTGGGCAAAATTGCCCCTGGCTGAAAACTCCTTACTCCCTCACAACATATAAAGTCTGTGTGGATTGTAATATTTTTAGCACATAACATCCCAACATAAACAACACACGCACACACACTCATATAATAAAATACAGTGCTCATTGGAAACCAATATGCAAGAGGATTGTGCAGTTTGCAAAAAAAAAAAAAAAGTATCATGTTTGCATTATTTGCATAAAAACATGATACTATGACATCAAGTTATCTCTACTCTTCTCTTAGAATATATGGATCTACCAATATTGATGCTAAAAAAGTGGAGTGTAGATAGTGTCTGATGGGTTTTTGTTTGGTACAGTTGAACTTGTACATTATTGAATATGAACATTTTCTCTAGGTGGTTTTTCTGGTTACCTAGTGCTGTTCTGACAGGAATATACCACAAATGGAATGGCTTGAACAAACAGGAATTTATTATCTTACAGTTTGGAGGCTTTAAGTCTGAGTTCAAAGTCCCAGGCTTTACGGGCTGGGTGAAAGCCCCTCAACCTTGGGCTTCTGCTCTGCCTCCTGCTCCCAGCCCACTGAAGTAGGAGGCTTTTCTTCACTCAGACAGCAGCTGGCTGCTGAGACTGATAAGCCCAAGGTTGACAAGTAAAAAGGTACAGTCCCAATATTACCAAGCCACATGGAAGGCTGTTAACTCAAGTCCACTAAAAGTCCCAAGACCAGCAGAGCATGGCAGGCTGCTGAAAAATGACTCAGCTACATGCAGGGTTCAAACATGACATAAGCCAGAGACCATTGCCAAAGCTGTTTCTTGTATACAGGAAGCAGACCACATACCTAAAGCAGCTAGTCAGCTGCTCCAATAGATTCCACCATAGAGTTAATTACCAATCTCACCATGGGGAAT
>NW_006922305.1:980955-982249 GCF_000298275.1 Orycteropus afer afer | reverse complement strand
AGTGGAACTGCCCCAGAACGTTTCCAAGGCTGTCAATCTTCACCAAGCAGCCTGCCACATCTTTCTCCCACTGAGTGTCTGGTGGGTTTGAACTGTTAATCTTTCATTTAGCAGTTCAGTTCTTAACCATATGTACCACCAGCACTCCTTTCTTACAATAAACATGAAATTATTTTATCATAAAGAAACATGACGAACAAAGCTATTTCCTTTAAATTATGGGATTTTGCCAAGATCATTGTTGTTGTTATGTGCCATCGAGTCGGACCCAACTCATAGCGACCCCTCCTTGGGTTTCCAAGCCAGTATCACTACGGAACTAGATTGCCCAACCTTCCTTCCGAGGAGTGGCTGGTGGGTTTGAACCGCCAGCCTTCTGGTTTGCAGTCAAGTGCCTTAGGCACTACACTAGAGAAAGTTATTAAGGAATGAAAAAAGAAAATGAGAAACTTTTATGGTTAAAAAACAAAACAAAACAGAACAGAGAAACAGGTATAAATACAGTTTGCTAACATGTCTTTGTTCCCTACTATGTGTCAGGTTCTTTAACTTCTTTAGTAACTATACTGATTTAAAAAAAAAAGAGTCTCAGAGTGGTTGAGATACTTGCCTAATTTGCAGTAGTAAATCACAAAATAGTAAATCAAAAAATAGGGATAAAAAAATTAGGTTCCAGAGTCCAAACTCTTTCTGCTACACCACATTTATCTGCTGTAGTTTGGACGGCGTACCTAGAAATACTAAGAGAATAGACTGAAACATATTTTTAGAGTTCAGAAAGGAAGTGAGAGAGGATGTATTTTTAAATCAGCTCCTTTTCTGGGCATCTGAGGTGTTGTAAGAACTGGTCTCTATTCACCTAGAGCAACAGAGAAAGGAGGAGAGTCAGGAATAAACCAAAACCAAACTCACTGCCATCAAGTCGATTCCAACTCATAGTGAACTCCAATGGGGTTCTAAGGCTGTAAATCTTTATGGGAGCAGACTGCCTCATCTTTCTCCCCTGGAGCGTCTGGTGGCTTTGAACCACTTTTGTTTAGCAACCAATTGCCTTAACCACTACCACACCACCACAGAGGGGGCAATGGAAAGCATGTCTAATTGCCTCTATGAACAACTGCTCTCTTTGCCATGAGACCAGAAGCACTGGATAGTGCCCAGCTATCACTACCCAAATTTTGATCAAAGATTCTAGAACCGAAGACATCAGGCACTGACATACCTACAATGGTATCCCAACCCCTGACCTGCCAAAAGGACTCCAATCAGTGACCTCCTGCCACGTACCCCCCCC
>NW_006922305.1:978298-979405 GCF_000298275.1 Orycteropus afer afer | reverse complement strand
GAGTTTGAACTGCCAACCTTCTGATTAGCAGTCACATGCCTTAGGCACTAAGCCACCAGGGCTCTTTTGGCTTTATCTTATGGGCCCTTAAATCAAATGTTTTCTCAGACATCGTTTCTACCAAATAAGTTCTTAGAATTTGAATTCCTGAGTCAAAGAGAATTAAAAATTTTAATTGGAGAGGTACTTCCAAATTATTGTCCAAAAAGTCCTTTTAATAAATAGTTGACTCACTGCTGTGTACCTTGTACACAAGGACACCCACATAAAACTAATTGCTAGTGTTTGTTACATGTATACACATGTCTTAAACAGGGATTTAGGCCATGCCTGGGAATTGAATTAGCACATTTAATTTTCTAAAAACCTGTACATGACCAACATTGATGTCATCTTCCCTTTACATATGGGAATGGAAAAACCCCAGAAATTATTGAGAAAGTCTGTAGTTAAAGCGCCTACCTATTTCTTCATAACCTCACCAGTCTTTTAATCTTTGCTCTTCTTATGGGTAGGGAAAAAAATCTTAAGTTAGTTTTCTGGTTGTATAAATTACTTATTCACTTCTATTTTAGGTTTTCTTAAGGGGCTCTGGCGGGAGGAAGGTTGGGCAATCTACTTCTGTAGTGATACTGCCTTGGAAACCCAATGAGGGGTCGCTATGAGTCAGGTCCGACTGGACCGCACATAACAACAACAGGTAAATACTAGTCACAGCTCATCTATGTAGGGTATTAGTGAATGTACAGTTTCTTTCAGAAAGATTAGGACAAAGCTGGTTCCTTTGAGGTGGAGGTTAACAATGCCTCAAATGTCCAACTTTTTCAAACTGCTGTACCACTCCATCATTTCTAACATCAACTATTCCCCTCTCTGCAGTCCTCTTCCTCCCGTCTTTGGGTTCCATAATTGGCTCTAATGTCTCACAGAACTCACAAACCATCTAGAAAATTGCTTGCATGGTTGTGGAGGCTGGCAAGTCCTAAATCAGTGGTGAGTCAGGTGTCAGGCTGGAGGCTTCTCCTGACTCACATGGTTGTGGGTCTGATGAACTCAGGTTGGTAGGTCAGATAATAAGCTACATGCTCAAGAGCCATGGGTCAGAAG
>NW_006922305.1:977254-977853 GCF_000298275.1 Orycteropus afer afer | reverse complement strand
CAACCCAAATCAGCAGGTCACATGACTGGCTGCTATCTCAAGTTCCAAGAACTGGTGAGATGATGACAAACAAGATGCAGGGTCCAGAGTTATCTTTGCTGGAGCATTCACATATACACCCTCAAGGGAATTAACAGTTCGTAACTTGAGTCACACCCTCCAGCCAAGTGGAATTCAACATACACCTTACCCTAATCCTGCCTCTCATCAATGCAATGGACAACTCACCCCAAAATGTGATCCAAACCACAGGCATAGAGGCTAGGATTATAACATATCACAAAATGGAAGCAATTCCATCAGATCCAAAATGGACAAGTTTATTATTACGTAACTGCCAAATTACCTCATTACACTAACTGCCAAACTACCAAAAATCATGGCCCAGGTGACATATGATCTTAACCTTATCACAGGTTCCACATGCCTATTTACATGAACAGAAAGCTGTCCAATCCCCTTGGTGGGCCACAAATATCTTATTTGCATAGTCCTACCCAATCATTGGGAGCTCTGGTAGCATAGTGGCTAAGGCACTTGACTGCTAACCAGAAGGCAGGCGGTTCAAACCCACCAGCCACTCCTTGGAAGGAAGGTTG
>NW_006922305.1:974904-976691 GCF_000298275.1 Orycteropus afer afer | reverse complement strand
GCCTCCTTGGGATTATCTTATTTATTCATTCCAAAATCTTTGCCCCTTGATGGTCAGATGTGGGAGAAAGATGTGGCAGTCTGTTTCACTAAAAATTGGCTTGGGAACAATGTGGGAGCATTTCTACTCTGTCCAATAGAGTCACTCTGAGTGGGAGTTAACTTTACACATTGGGTTTAGATTTTTGGATGGTCAGATAGACACTCACTCTTTTATATTGGCTTGAACTCTGGTAGAAAGGACACCTCCTTCCATGTGTACAAAGCCCTGCTTCTATCAGTGGGTCTTTCTACCCTTGGCTGGTGATTACTGGTCTCATCTTCACTTTATTTATTCCCCATGTCCAAAAAGCCTAGATACCTACCTGTTGCTGTTCTCTTAATTTCCTTTGAGGGCATGAACATTATCCTCCTCATCATCACTGCTTCTCCATACCCTTTTTTTTTGGTCCTTGAAACTTTCTTCCAACACCACTTTCAGCCAGAAGGGTTCCCGGGGTAATCAGGTATTCACCTATTAGCCCATTTGTTGGCCTTTTCCAAATCTTATATTATACTAACTATAAGTAGTGCTGAGGGCACAGTGATAAAAGTATTTGGCTGCTAACAAAAAGGTCTCAGGTTCAAACCTATCAGCCTCTGAGTAGTAGAAAGATGAAGCTGTGAGACTGTGAAATTATGTTTCTATATAACCACCCTGTGTATAACTATCTTAAGTATGTAGCCATCTTGCAATGTGCCTTAACATTGCTTCATGCTTCAGTTACTGGAAAAACCACAAGAAGTCCTAACTACCCTCACCCCATCCTAGCAACAACCAATCAGTAAATAACAAGAAAATACCTACCTAAAATAGTTAGAAAGGGCAGTTTAAGGCTTCGACCCACAACACAGAGCCAATCAAGTGGGGACAACTTGCAATTTGAAAAATGTTAACCAATCCTGTAATTTTCTGATTAAAACTTCCTCATTCCTGCTGTAATTTATACAATCCTGTCACCCCTGAGTTCCGGGCTCTCAATCCTGAACGGTGCTTCCGTGACGGTTGGGGGTCTGAGCTCGCAGTTGAATAAACAACCCCTATGCTTTTGCAGTTGCATCGGCTCCTTGGTGGTTTTTGGGGATTCAAGATCTGGGCGCAACAAAGTAGGTATGTTTCTGTGGAGATTGGCAGCCTTGGAAATCCTATGGAGCAGGTCTACTCCGTCCTAAAGAGTCTCTGTAAGTCAGATCGACTTAAAGTGTTTTGTTTTAAATAAATACCGCCGCCATCTTTTCTCCCTAGCCCATTGAGGTGGACATAGCCTGCTCCATGTTTGATTTATGTAACGAGCCTTTGAATATTTGCAATTTGGGCGGAATCCTTGGCGAAACAGTTTCCCGGCGATGGGTTAAGATTCCAAGGAATGAAGTATTTTTGGTGGCTTTTCATTGTTCTGGCCCATCCCTGGCTACCGGGGCAAAAACGACTGCTTTACCACTCGCACGTCAGTATTGAAAATATGGCCGCCCCCTAGGAGGCAAGTCGAAGAGGGCGCGGCCTTATTACCTCATCAAGAAATGCCGGAAACCCAATTGTCCAAGCTCCTGGCCTCTGAAGGTCTCCTCGGCCGCCGTAGACCGGCTCGGAGACTGGGCGAGCGGCCAGAAGAGGAAAAGTTCACGGAAGTGCACGGGTGCTGCGCGAGGTCGCGGTGGGGTCAGAGAGAATCAGGTCAGCCCGTGGGGCAGGTTAACGGGGAGCGGGACCGTCAGTGTCCACGTCGAGTGCAGCCATGGAGCCTGAGG
>NW_006922305.1:967384-969987 GCF_000298275.1 Orycteropus afer afer | reverse complement strand
GGAAGGACCTGGTGACCTGTTTCAATAAACATTCCAGCCAAGAAGACCCTATGGGGCAGTTCTACTACTCTGTCACGGGGTTGCTGTGAGTCCAAATTCACTCGATGGCACCTAACAACAGCAGTCACCATGTGGAGCTAGGTCGGATCCCACAAGTTAAAAGTCTGTTCCTCTATTGAAGTCTATCCCCCTGTGGGAATATAGGTTCGCAGACACGTTTCTTCAGGGACTATAGCTGGGTGACGATGGGCCCAGCCTTGCAGCAGTCATGGTTAACTTAGGAATAAAGCCTAAATGGTCTGAGGGAAATGGGAGGGTGTCATAACTTTAAAAGGTTTTGTGTAAAGAAATGGCTGAATTTCTATAAAATGGTAGTGTGGGAACCTGTCTGCGGTACACTGAGTTACTTGGTGTGGCTTTTCTGGCCATAGTCTTTGTGACTCCCGCCAGATTACTGGGTGGGACCATGCAAATAAGGTGTGTCGAACTCTGATGTGAGAATTGGTTAGTTTTGTCGCTCTGCCAGACTTAAAATGAGCCCTCTTAGAAGCAGAGGGGATCTCACTGCCATCAAGTGGGAAGAGCTGGAGGTGGACTGGAGTGGGAGGATCCTTGGACCCGAGATCCCTGCGCTGGACCTCCTTGGCAGAGAGATAGCAGAGACATGTGGCTAAGAGACACCGCAGCAGAGAGATGCCCAGCTGAGAGACGGCGTGAGTGGAACCAAGAGGCATGAGACAAAGTGGCGGGCTTGCCTGGTCCACAGAGTGAGTAAGCCAAGTGCCTTTGGACAGGAGGCTTGCTGGCAGAGTGGGGTGCACATAGGTACACCTGTCGGCAGAGCTAAAAGGGCTTTGTAACACTTCCCTGAGCAGGGAACAGGCCAGGCCAAGAGGCCAAGGGCCAGAGAGGTGAGCCTGAGGGCACAGCAGAGGAGAGACTGTCCTGATGGAACAGTTGTATCCTGAGTGCATTCCTGAACCTGAGCTGTAGCCTGTTCCCTCCCTGATAAATCCCATAATTGTGAGGATTGTCTGAGTTCTGTGTGGCCACTGCAATGAGATATTGAACCCAGCAGAGAAGTAGGGAGTGCTGTGGGAGACAGTTGGTGTCGAAGTTGGTCAAAAGGCCGGAGGGTGGCAGCATGTCTGGCCTCCTAGGAGTAAGCCTTGGGCTGCTGATGGTGACTTTCTTTACCCTTTGTGAGTTTGGAGGTGAGAAGATGCTGCCCCCATCTTCTTTTTGTGCTGTTCGCACTTTAGGGGGACAATGACCAGGAGCTGACTCCCATGGGATGGAGGCTTGACATCCATCCATCGTCCAACTGTGTTTCTTTCTTTTTTTTCTCAGTGCTTTGATTAAGTATTGTGAAGTGCAACAAGTGACAAAGAAGGATAAATAAAAATAATTTCTTACAACTGAGAAAGGGTGTATGTTTTAACACCAGTGCATGAGCGCAGATGTAATCAAGGATTATGAACATGGAGCTGCTTGATGAGTTCATGGGCATCAGCCTATGACCTCCACCCTTTTTAACATTCTGACCCCAGCCATCCTCCCCAGAGCACTCTGCTGCTTTTCTGGGTTCCATAGTCCATAATCAGTAATGACCATTCCTGCAGTTAAATAGTTTATTAAGGGGGTAACAGGCTATAGAAGCATGTAGACAAAGTCTCCTCCAGTGAGGACAGCTCTCTCAGCTCCTCTCAGCCCCCACAGGGCAACCAGCCTGTCAGAATTGAGGTGGAGGGGGGGCAGCATCTGACCTCTGATTTCATGAGGGGAAGAGAGAATCACCATCAGCATCCACCATCCAACGCTGATAGGTGTGAGGTGGCGCTCAGGCATACCTCCTGTCACCAACCCTTTTAGTGACTCTGACACCAGCCATTCCTCCCACAGCACTCACTACTTCTCTGCTGGATTCGGTAATTCATTGCAGTGGCCACACAGAACCCACAGATGATACTCACAATTATGGGGTTTATTAGGAAGGTAACAGGCTATAATTCAGATTTAGGAACATCCTCAAGATACTATTCTTTGATCAGGACAGTCTCCTGCTGTGCCCTCAGACATGACTGTCTGGCCTTTGTCCTCTCAACCTTGCCTCTGCCCTGCTGAGGCAAGCGTTAGCTCTGCCAATAGGTACACCCACATGCACCCCACTCCATCAGCAAGCCTCCTCCCCAAGGGCACGCAGTTTTCTCACTCTGTGGGCTGGCAAGCCTGCCACTCTGTCTTGGGCTCTTGGTTCCACTGAGACTGTTGCTCTGCCAAAGAGGTCCTGGGCAGGGACCTCAGGTCCCAGGACGCGCTCCACTCCAGCTCCTCCAGCTCTTCTCTCTTGATGGCAGTGAGATCCCCCCTCTGCCTTTAGGAGACAGACCATACTCACAGTTATGGAGTGGATTAGGGTAAGGTACAGGTTCAGGAGTGGTCAGGATACAATTCTTCAATCAGGACAGCCTCTTCTCAGCTCTGCCCCCAGGCAGGTCTCTCTCTGGACCTCTGCTGGCCTTTGCCTTGAGTGAGTAAGTATTATAAAGCCTTTTAATTCTGCCAGTAAATACCCAGAGGCACCCATTCTACCAATAAGCCTT
>NW_006922305.1:965681-966776 GCF_000298275.1 Orycteropus afer afer | reverse complement strand
ATTTGCATGGTCCCTCGCCTACAGGGGTGCCTTATATCTTACATAGTTAGTAAGCTGGGCAATCCTTTTGGTGGACCACATGCACGTTTGTGTAGTCATTTGGTGGGACTTACAAAGATTCTGGCTAAAAGGGCTACATGATGTAATGCATTGCACCACATCTCCTCATGGTCTCCTCAGGACAGACTCCCCTAGGCACTGCCGTCCATCATCACTACTGTGCTACCGGGCCCCTTGCCGGCCTCTCGATGTCTTCAGTGGTACAGCCCTTGACCCTTACTGCAATGTTTTCAGGAGGTTCCTTGCCTCCTCGCTGTCTCTGTTTCTTCTCTCTTCTTTCTACATTCTCCTTCTCTTCCTGTTTCTTTCTGTCCCTGAGACCTCTGTGGGGCTTGCTGCATAGAGATATACAACTCTTCTCTGATTTCAAGGCATGGCCTTCTCATCATGCCCAGAAACTGACCAGTCTTCTCTTGGTGGGCCACAGACACTTTGTTTCCATAGTAGGCTGTAGACACCTCATTTGCATACTCTGTAGTCACTTCATTTTGCATAGTCTATTGACAGTCCCTGCAAAGTGCATACCAGTCACAGAGCATGCTACAGCCCGGGGTCACACAAAAAATAATCAAACCAGGTTGTTTACAGCTTGCCCAGAAAATATCAGTGAACCTGGACAAAAGTAACAAACCTCTGGGGGTAGCAAACTAGGGCAAAGATAACTCCTTGGGGCTTAAGGGGGAAATCTCTCGAGCTCTTTTTCCAAAGAACCAGAGCAGAAGCCACAGAAAGGAAGTCACTTCACCACAAGTGACATCTGTTTACAGATCTCGCAGGAGGTTACAGTTCTGTTGTCTGGTAAGGGATGGGGATGATGGGATTCAGAAAGTTTGCTTTAGAAATTCCCTTTATATCATATAGTAGAGTCCTTCCCCCTGTTCAAATCCAGTTCTTCCTTCCCACCCCTGTTAATACCCATTTTACTTAATCACGCACGTGAGCATGGGTGTGTTTTAAAGGTGAAATACTCCAGTGATGACAAAGCACACATAGTAGGTGAGTGAGAGCCTACTACTTCACACCCTTCTTTCCTCA
>NW_006922305.1:960403-961186 GCF_000298275.1 Orycteropus afer afer | reverse complement strand
CTGCCACCTGAGCTGTCTCCCAGTGCGAGCGCTGCCCTTCTGTTCTCCCACAGTTGATCATCCTAAGAAGCTATCTGCCTGATACAAATGTTCACATTATATACCTGTTTGTTGTTTGGCTGGAAGCCAGGGAAATGAGTTCAGTTCCAGATCTGAAGGGTACCTAGGGGCCATAGTCTCAAGGGTCTCACCAGGCTCTAGTAGATCAGTAAGCCTGGTCTTTTTTATGCTTTTGAGTTTTGTTCCACATTGTTCTCCGGGATCTCCGGCACTGATCCTTTTCTGAACTGTTGACAGCTCTTGCTCTGTTCTTTAGACGTGTTGTATTCCTCTTGATGTATAAAACAAACAGCCTCACTGCTGTTGAGTTCATTTGACTCATAACGACCCCTTCTTGGGTTTCTGAGGCGGTATCTGCAGAAGTAGATTACCCAATCTTCCTTCTGAGGAGTGGTTGGTGGGTTTGATCTGCCAGCCTTCTGGTTAGTGGTCAAATGCCTTAGGCACTACGCCACCAGAGCTCCCTTTACATATAAAGCATGCTTATTCAATGTGTAATATCTTGTAATCATAGACTGTAATTTCTTCCTGACTGGTTCTGATATGGTCTATGAAGACTCGTGGTCTTTGTAGGAACACGCACTCCTTGCCCTGATGTCACTCGATTATATTTGAGACCAAAAGAAGCACATTTGTCATGGAGTCACTTCTGACTGATGATGACTCATGTGTTTTAGAGGAGGACTGTGCTCCTTAGGGTTTTCAGTGGCTCTGACTTTTAAG
>NW_006922305.1:957666-958900 GCF_000298275.1 Orycteropus afer afer | reverse complement strand
CACCCTCAAACCTTTTCACCAATTTTGACACCAGCCGCCCCTCCCATGGCACTCTCTATTCTCCTGCTGGGTTAAAGAATTTGTTTCATTGGCCACACAGAACTCAAGGATGGTACTCACAGTTATAGAGTATATTAGAGAAATAACAAGTTACAAGGAACCCTGGTGACACAGTGGTTAAAGCATTGAGCTGCTAACTAAAAGGTCGGCGGTTTGAACCCACCTGCCACTCTACAGCAGAAAGATGTGGTAGTCTGTTTCTGTAAAGATTTACAGCCTTGGAAATCCCTTAGGGCAGTTCTACTCTCTTTTATAGGGTCACTTTGAGTTGAAATCAATTTGGTGGCAGTGGGTTTGGTTTGGTTCAACAGGGTACAGTTTGGGATCAGAAGGAATCAGGATACAATTCTTTGATTAGGACAGCCTCTTCTCAGCTATGCCCACACACAGGCCTCCCCCGACCCTCATCTCTCAGCCTCTCAGTTCTCCTCGGCCCAGCCTCTTCTTTGCTCAGGCAAGTGTTACAGAGCTCATTAGCTTGCCCAGTAAGTGTCTGGGGACATGCATTCTGCCAGTAAGGCCCCACCCAAAGGTATTCGGCCCTCTCAGTCTGTGGGTGGCCAGCCTACCACTGCCAAGCACCTGGAGGTGCCCACTCTGCCAGGAAGCTTCCTGCCTGAAGGCTCTCAGCTGTGTAGCCCATGGGCCAGGAAGCCCACCGTAATATCTCCCCCTGGTGTCCTCGTTCTGCTGCCCCCACTTCCATCATTTCCTGGCTGCTGCTTCTTGCCGTCTTTGCTGTCTCTAGAGTTAGAGCTCTCTCTCTGTCTCTGGGTCTAGGAGGTTCTCAGCACAGGAATCCTAGATCCAAAATATGTGCTCCACTCCTGTCTCTTCCTTTTTGATGGTCGTCATGTCCCCTTTTCCAGCCTTTGGGATGGTTCATTTCAACCTAGCAGGATGGCAAAACTGACCAGTCCCCTCATTAGTGCTCCATACACCTTATTTGCATAGTCCCACCCTATCATTTGGTGAGAGTTATAAGACCGTGGTAAGAAAGCATCACATATAAAAGTCCATTACACTGTGGTGAGCCTAAGTCTTCAGTCATTTTCTGTGAACAGGGTTTGAAGCTGGCAAACCAGATGCACTCTCCAAGTTGGAACGAGGAGAACTGTGGACAGTGGAAGAGGAAATCCACAGGCAAATCTGTTCAGGTAAGTGAGTAAGAACC
>NW_006922305.1:952777-957431 GCF_000298275.1 Orycteropus afer afer | reverse complement strand
ATCCTACTTCCGTAGTGATACTGCCTCGGAAACCCAAGGAGGGGTCGCTATGAGTCGGGGCCGACTCGACGGCACATAACAACAACAACAACAATAAGCAGTGGCCCCATGGATCCCTGTCACCTTATAAGAGCTCTTTTCTTTTAAGGTATTTAGACAAAAATATGCCCTTTTATGTCTTTTTGGATTTGATTCCTGTTTTATTGCATCTGACATTGAGTTGATTCTGACTCAGGGCGACCCCTTGTGTGGAGAGTAAAACTGCTCCATAGTGTTTTTGGAAGCAGACCACCAGGCCTGTTCTCCAAGGAACCACTGGGTGGATTTGAACTGCCAACCTTTCAGCTAGTCGTCCAGCACTTCATTGTTTGTGCCACTCAGAGACTCCTTTTTCCACCTAAGACTTGATTTTTCCCCCTAGGTGTCTTTTTCCTTGGATTCTGAAATCGTGCCATTCTTCTTTCCCTATCGCAGTATCACTCATTACTCCTTCCTGCTTCCTCACTTTCTGTGAAATTCCACCTTTCACGCTTCTCTTAAGAGGACTGCTGACTACTGCACTCTCTCTTGCCATTGGCTAATTTGATTTCCTTTCCTGTTGACTGTTAGGTTCCACAGGAAGCTTCTTAATGCAATGCATTGATCTGATTCCTAGCTTCTCTTTTTCTTCCCGTGAAGGTTCTGCAATGGTTCTGTTTTCTGTTTTCTGCTGTGTATTTATATCCCTTAAAAGTTCCCTTCATTTTCACAAGCTCTTCTTCTCTGTGGGACTCACAGGTTCCCATCTCTCTGAATGTTGTGTAACCAATACGTTCTTGCCATGTACGTTACCTATCTCTGTAGCAACTCCCCAGCAAGTCCTCAGTTCATGTGGAAAGAACTAGAATCGTCTTCCCTTTGAGAAAACCTATTCCCTCTACCTTTTGAAAACTTAAATACCTCTTCTGTTACAGGTTGCTATGAGTTGGAATCGACTCAATGGCAGTGGGTGTGGTTTCAGTCTTCTGTTATCGCACAGCGTGTATTCTGGCTGCTGTACGCTTACCTGGAAACTTCCTTCATGCTTGAACAATTTCTGTTAGAAAGATTAGCACGAGGTTAGTCCCCGTGAGGCGGAGGTCAAGAATGTCCCAAGTATCCAAACTAGCATACCACTCTATCATTTTAGACATTAATCCCTCCTCCTCCTCCTAGTAATTTCCCCAGTCTCAGGGTTCTGAATTTCGCTGTAACGCGTCACAGAACTCACACCCAAGGGTTCGTTTCATGTAGTAGTGGTGGAGGCTGGCAGGCTGGCTAGTCCCGGGTCCGTGAGTAGGTGTGGCGGATCCTCCCAACTCTCGGGGTTTGATGAACCTCGATCAGTAGATCAGAAGGCGGCTATTGTCCCAAATCCGGGGGTGAGATGAGGATGATCCAAGTAACAAAACCGGAGCAAGAGGAGAAGCCAATCATCCCAGGAGATTCGTAGGTATATCCTCAGGGAAGTTTGGGTGATTTCTTTGCCCTCAGGAACTTGACTTCCACCAGCAGTGCTCCAGCCCAATCTACCAGTTACAACTGCCAAGGTCTGAATTCCAACTGCCAGTCATTATAGGGAATGAGTACTACCAGCTGCCCAGCTAAGTTGATACCTGAACTTAACTACCACACCACCCCAAACAGGCATAGATAATGGGATTTACCAAACACCACAGAATGGAGGACAATGGTTAGAAGGGCCACATCAAGCAATTCACTGCACTTCCTCTTCAGTTCTATATTTTAAAGTCTGCTCTTCCTGTTGATTTAAAACATTTCTCCTTAGTTCCCAGCCCCGAGCAGAGCGTCAGCCTCATGTGTGCTTTGCTCCGATTGCTTGGTGCTGGTTGGTCGGTGTCATTGAGTGAATTTTGACACCTAATCACCCCTGTGTTACACAGTTGTTTTATTTTCAGTTGTGATACGAGTGCACATTTACAAAGCATGCTCATTTTGCTCTCAATGGTTCCTGCACATTTGGTTTCCCAGCCCCATTTACCATCCCCAGCCACAAAGAGCTCTCCCTCTCTCTGCTCCCAGTGACCGCCCCCTCCTGAGACCCTTCCTGTCGACGCATTCCTGTCTGTCCAGCTTTCCCTGTATGTGAATGCGACCCCTCTGATAGCTCATGGCTGATTGATCCAGGGGGTGTATCTCCCTAAGGTAGGTGCATGTACTTCCCTGGGGTAGTTGTTCTGCTTATAGATCTTTCTGCTGTTTCCCTGAGAGCTAACCCACGGCAGTGAGTCCAGTTCCAGGCCTGAAGGATAACCCAGGACCATAGTCTCAGGGGTTCCACCAGACTCTATCCAAACAATAATTCTGGTCATTTTTGTGTTTTTGAATTTTGTTTCCAGGTCTCCAGGGCAAGGCTTTCTCTCTGTCAGCCCTGGGGAAGGGCTCTCTGAGTTTGTGTAGACCCAGCATTCCTTGGTTCTCAGCGATTCCCACTTGGTGTTTCTGCTCCCCTCCGTGCTTGCTTTTCTGGGCCTAATCTGTTCTTTTCATACCTCAGAAGTGATTGGGTTTTAGGCACCCCCACACTGTTGCGTCTTCATTAACATAACACAGAAAACCCTGTTCCCAAGTGGGATTACTTTCACAGGTGTAGGGATTAGGATGGCAACACACATTTTGGAGGCCACAGTTCAGTCCACTTGCTCTGAACACATGGTTTCATCATACATGTACTGAGGCCTGCCCCTCAGAAAGTCTGTTTTCTCGGATTTGCAGGGACAGCCTGGGCAAGTCTTTCTACAATCCTGTAAGTATTCTTCTTGACCCTGGTTGGAGAACCACAAGCCAAACGTGTGCTACACCAAAACCAAACTCACTGCCACGGAGCCAGTTCTGAGTCATAGTGATCCCCATTGGGTTTGCAAAGCTGTAAATCTTTACAGAAGCAGACTTTTTCCTACGGAGTGGCTGTTGGGTTCAATCTGCTGACCTTTTGCTTAGTAGCCAAATGCCTTAACCACCACAGCAAGGAGCTTCTTAATTAAGCTAAAATTGAATTTAGTGAGAAAGAAAGGAAACCTTTCAGCAGTAAAGATCTTAATAGCAAATATAAGAGAAATAAGGTCCCTGGGAGGTGCAAATGGTTTGCATTCAACTGGTATCCTAAAGGTTGGCTGTTCAAACTCACCCACCCAGTATCACTGTGGAAGAAAAGGCCTGGCAATCAGTATCCATTAACATTGTTCTTGTTATGTGTCATTTAGTTGATTCTGACTGAAAGTGACCCTGTGTGACAGTAACACTACCTCATAGGGTTTCCTAGGCTGTCGTCTTTCTGGGAACAGATAGCCAGGGCTTTTCTCCCGTGCAGGTGCTGGTGGGTTCAAACTGCCAACCTTTTGGTTAGCAGCCAAGCGCTTAACCATCATGCCACCTCAGCTTCTTCCATTAATATTGTATCCAGTCCTCTGCCCTAATGTAGTATTCACATACTGGTGATAAGATTCCTATGTCCAGCTGGGTTCTTCATGCTTGTACTTGAATATGGAATAACCATCCCAAGGTTGATTTGCTTCAGAGGTACACTTACTTTCTTAACGCAGTGTGAGCCTCAATAGTACCCCATCTCATTACCCACCTTTCCTGGAGTCCCTGGTGCTATGAAGATTAAGCACTTGACTACTAACTGAAAGGTTGACAACTTGAACCCTCCAGGGGCACCTTGTAAGGCAGGCCTGGTGATCTGCTTCCTAAAGGTTACAGCCTTGAAAACCCTCTGGAGATGTAAAAAGTACAGTCTCACAAGAGGAAGACAGAATCACCATCAGCAGCCAAGGCTTATTCCTATGAGATTAGACATGCCATCACCCTCCAACCTTTTTACTAACTCTTGACACCAAGTATCCCTCCCACTGCACTCACCATTTCTCTGCTGGGGTTGACAATGCATTGAAATAGCCACACACAATTCACAGACAATATTCATGATTATGGGGTTTATTAGGGAAGTAACAGGTAACAATTCAGGATCAGGAGTTCTGTCAGAATACATTTCTTCAGTCGGGATAGTCTGTCCTCTGCTGTGCGTTGACACCCGTCTCTGGCACTTGGCCTCTCGGCCTGGCCCCTGCCCTGCTCAGACAAGTGTTAGAAGCTCTTCTAGCTCTGCCAGTAGGTACACCTAGTTGCACTCCACTTTGCAAGCAAGTCTCTTGCCCAAGGGCACACAGCTTTCTAGCTCTGTGGGCCAGCAAGGCTTCTGCTCTGTCTTGTGCCTCTTGGTTCATCAGCCAGTTATCTCTGCCAAGGAGGTCCAGCGCAGGGATCCTGGTCCAAAGGATAACCCAGGACCATAGTCTCAGGGATTCCAGCAGATTCCACTCCCCCTCTAGCTTTTCTCTCTTGATGGCAGTGAGATCCTCCTTTTGCCTCTAGGTGGGGTCATTTTAAACCTAGCAGAGTGACAAAACTAACCAGTCCCCACATTATAGTTCTGTGCACTTTATTTTCATTGTTCCCCCAACAAGGATGCCATGTAACTTATTTACATTACTCACAAGCTGTCCATTACTCACAAGCTGTCCGATCCTCTTGGTGAGCCACAAGCACCTCACATTTGCACAGTCTCTCCCAGTCATATTGGGCGTCACAAAGACCACGGCTAGAAGAGCCCGAC
>NW_006922305.1:949052-951542 GCF_000298275.1 Orycteropus afer afer | reverse complement strand
TTTCCTGAAAGTAGAAAACCCATGAACACAAAGTCACAATTCATAAAGCATCAAAGAACTCGCAAAATAGATAAACCTCATGTATGCAGTGAATGTGGGAAAGCCTTCATCAACAACTATCGCCTCATTGTTCATCAGAGAGTTCACACGGGTGAGAAACCTTATGGTTGCAATGTTTGTGGGAAAGCCTTTGCCAGGAAGTCCAAGCTCACTGAACATCAGAAAACTTATGTAAGAAAGAAACGTTACACGTGCACTGAATGTGACAAAGGCTTCTGCAAGAAATCACAGCTGATTAGTCACCAGAAAACTCATACAGGTGAGAAGCCGTATGTATGTAATGAATGTGGAAAAGGCTTCGTCAAGAGGTCTCAGCTCATTAACCACCAGAGAGTTCATACAGGAGAGAAACCTTATGGATGCAGTACGTGTGAGAAAGCCTTCGCCACAAAGCGCAGACTCATTGTACATCAGAGGACTCACACAGGAGAGAAACCCTACGAATGTGCAGTATGTGACAAGGCCTTCCACTGTAAATCACAGCTCTGTGCCCATCAGAAAACTCATACTGGAGAGAAACCGTACATATGCAGTGATTGTGGGAAGGGCTTCATCAAGAAGGACAAACTCATTGTACATCAGCGAACTCATACTGGAGAGAAGCCTTATATATGCAATGAGTGTGGAAAAGGCTTCATTCAGAAGTGCAGCCTTCTTATACATCAGCGAACTCATACTGGAGAGAAACCCTATGTGTGCAATGATTGTGGGAAACGCTTCAGCCAGAAGACATGCCTCATAGCTCATCAGAGATTTCACACGGGAAAGACTCCCTTTGTTTGCACTGAGTGTGGGAAATCCTATTCATACAAGGCAGATCTCATCAGCCATCAGAGAATCCACACAGGTGAGAAGCCCTACTTATGCAGTGACTGTGGGATAGCTTTTAGAGATAAGTCATACCTCAGAAGGCATCGGAGAACTCACACTGGAGAGAGACCTTATGGATGCACTGACTGTGGAAAAGCTTTCTCCTACTTGTCAAGCTTTGTTCATCACAAACAGATACTGCATGCAAGAGAGAAACATGGTTCAGTCAAGGTGGAGAATTCTTTCTCAAAGACTCATACCTCCTCATGTACACGTGATCTCATTCAGGTGAGAAACCCTGTTAGTACAACAACCGGGCAGATGGCTTCTATAGTAACTCAGACATCAGTAAACACCAGTGGGCTCCTAGCAGATAGGAATGCAGCCCTTGTGGGACAGCCAGTTGCCAGATGGGCATCTATAGCAGATACTACTGTGTCACAGGAGAGAAACCTTGTAAATGCAGTGACTTTGGTGGTACCTTTAGTGATCAGTTACATCACATTTTATGTCATAACAAACACACGGGAATAAACTGTGATATATCGAAAGTGGAAAAGCCTTGAGTAAAACCTAGCTCAGATGTGGTTCCTAAATGAATACTGAGAGAAATTGTGTGAATCGTAGACTGGCAAAGCTCAGAAATAAGACTTGAAGAGGTAGTAGAGACATGCATGGGAGAGAGACTCTTGGAAGGTCATCAGTGTGGCAGGGTTGTCCGTGGTTCATGCTGCTTCATCAGTTGTCAGAAGAAGTTACAGAGAAATTAAATTTTGAGAACATTTACTGGAACATCTTAAGCAAAATATCAGAGCACTCTTGAGGGAGAGAAGTGCTGTGAAAATAATGAATGTTTGAGCCAATTTTGTCACAAGTTTAACCTCATTATACATCAGATTATACACATGATAGTCAATTTGGAAGCGTGCACGTTGAATCAATCTCCTAGATACTCTGTCAGTGACTGTAATTCAAAGGAGGTAGCCTGGGTTTCACATCACCGCATAGTTTTAAAATATAAAATGATCCCTTGTAGCCCCTTTTTTGCATGAGTCTTCTTTGCCTACTATGGTATGATGGATTGCTTTTTTATTGGCTTTTTGTCCATGGTCTTCTAACGCCCACCAAATGATTGGGAGGGACTATGCAAATAAGCTGCCTGTGGCCCACCAAGGGAATTGGGCAGCTTTCTAATAGTGTAGGTAAGGTGTGTGGCACCTTTGTGGGGGGTGAGACCTTGGGAAAAAAGTGTATGTAACACTAACAAAGGCATTGGTCAGTGTTGCCATTCTATTGTGCTTAAAACGTGATACAATCTCAGCGCATGGGCCACCTCATGGCGGCCAAGAAGAGATGGGCAAGATGCATCATTTGGACCCAGGGAACCTCGATGGAGAACCTTCTAGACCCAAGATACAGAGAAAGTTTTAACACTAGAGATGGCAGAACATGGCAGGAAGCAGTGGCAGAGTTTGCAGTACCAGAACCTGGAGCTGTGTGGTAGGTTTCCTAGTCCACAAAGCAAGGTGTTTACAGTGGGTGTGCTGATTCATGGAGTGGGAGAGCTAAGCACCTTCAGGTAGGAGGCTTCCTAATAGAGTGGGGTGACTCTAGGCAGTT
>NW_006922305.1:947340-948627 GCF_000298275.1 Orycteropus afer afer | reverse complement strand
TGGAAGTTCTGTGTGGATATTGCAACAAAATTATTCAACCCAGCAGAGAAGATAGTGTCATGGGTTGTATAGCTGGTTTCTGAGGCAATGCTAAGTTGCCATTTTCACACCTACCGTTACATGATTAGCTCTTGTATTTCTTTGGCTTTAAGTTTGTTCACTTGTTATTTTAGACTACCAAAGTCCTTCAAAAGGAAACAATATATTTGATTAATTAATGTAAACTAACAGTGTCTGGATGTGCAAAAAGTGTTTGAGGGGCATAGGAATGCTTCTCTCAGGCCTTGGCCTCTCAGCCTTCTGGCCCCTTGACCTCTGCCTTGCTTGGGCAAGTATTGTAAAACACTTGAAGATTTGCTAATAGTGCCCAAAGGGGCATCCCATTTCACCAGCAAGCCTCCTGCCTAGAAACACTCAGCTTCCTTCCTCTACGAGCCATGAAGCCCACCACTTTGTCTCGCACTCTTCTCTTGGTTTAGCTGCCAACATTTTTTTTTTTTTTTTTTTTGTGGCTTCTTGCTGTCTCAGTGCAGGGATCTTGGGGGCAAAGACATGCTCACTCCTGGCTCTTCTTTCTTGATGGTAGTGAGATCCTACTTTCTATCTCTGGGTTGGCTTATTTTGAGCCAATGGCAAAACATACCATTCCCCACATTAGGGGTCCATACCCTTATTTACATGGTCCTACTCCCACAAGGGTACCAGGTACCTCATTTACATTATTAGCAAGCTATCCAGTCCCCTTGGTGGGCCATAGACATCTGATGTTTGCATAGTTCCACCCAGTCATCTAGTGAGAGTCATGAAGAGCTATATGAAGTAATTCACCACACCACAGGCTGTGGTGACTAAGTACAGATAGCATCCAGTGAAAACAAAGTTCAAAACTCAAAACTAGTGCCTATCCTAACCTGTGGTTTATCTTGTTGGGTACCACTACTCAGAAATATTTTTATCAGCAATATCATTTACCTAGTGCTGTTCTAAAACCTATAGATGATGACTGTGATGTAAACAAAAAATCCTACTCTATTTGAGCTACCATTTTGTTAGCTGAATTATAGTCTTTTTCCCTTCACCTAATGAAGCAGGGGATGGATACACCTCTGTCAGTTAAAAGGGATGTACAATAAAAGGATCAAAGCCTTTGTGTTTAGAAAGAGTATATTTGGGAAATCCTAAACATTTCATACAATTTTTAGTTCACGGAGCATGTTCTTAAGAGGGAGGAAAGGAACTTAATGTTGCTCACATACACCAGTGTGTAAGGTTTTTTTTTTTTTTTTT
>NW_006922305.1:945612-946895 GCF_000298275.1 Orycteropus afer afer | reverse complement strand
TCTGGGAGAACACTTAACATTTGTACCAGGTCTGTCCCCTTTGAGAGTTGTCACCATTTGAGAGATCCCAATTTGTCTGTGACATGCTTCATGGAGATGTGGCTTATATTCCTTCTCTTTCTCCTGGCAGTAGGGCCCTTATCCTTCCTCCACCACCCAGAGTTCTTTTCCTTGATCCAATAAAAGTATGCCCAGTTTCAAAACAGTGCATACTGTTCACAGAGGAAAAAATTGGCTGTCTTAGAATTGAATTGCAAAACTCTGGCTTATTGGGTAATTCATTCCAAAAATGTCTATAGCATCTACACTTGGCCATGCACTGTTTTAGGCATGGCATATATCAGCAAACGAAACATGCAGAGTAATAACCTGTGGAAGAGTGGGTTCAGGACAGATGATCTCCAACCCAGCAGAGAAGGAGAGAATACTGTGGCAGGGACAGTTGGTGTCAGAAGTGATAAAAAGGTTGAAGGGTAGAGGCATGTCTGACCTGTTTCATAGAAATCAGCCTTGGGCTGTTGATTCGATTACTCTGTCCCCTTGTTGAAGTTAGAAATCAGAAACCAGCCCCACAATTTTTACACCCTCCCACCAGGGCCATGAACTAACCAGTTTTGGTGACTATAGTAACTTTATTTGCATCATCTATACTATATCTCTATTGACCAATGAGAAGTTGCAGTAGATGGGAGACAAGAGTGGTGGTACTTAAACCAATCACAGGACAGGCCGCAACCCAGGACTAGATAAAAATCAAGTTGTTCCAGCTTGCCCAGGAAATGTCAGTTAACTTGGACAAAAGTTAACCCTATGGAGTAAAAGACAACTTCTCAGGGCTTAGGGGAACACAGTGGCTCCGTGGGAGAAACTACTGGCAAGCTGCTCCAGTAAAAACTACAGCCTAGAAAACAGTAGGGGGCAGTTCCCATCTCACACGGGTTCACTTTGAACTGGAATTGATGGCACCTAACAACAGTACGTTAACTCAAGCTCTTTATCAATATTTATGTCTCCAAGTAGGTACCTTGTACTTGGATAGCTAATAAAAAGCTAGAAGTTGATATGTTTCCAAATGCCCAATTACTTTTTGCACATTCTGGAGCTCAGTGACACTCACCCTGTCAATGGCACTATCCACATACCTCTTGACTCAAAACAAAATTCGGAGTAAACCTGAATTCACACTTTCTTTGTCCTTGCATTTGAATTCATCAGTGAAAAAGACTTACCGCAAAGTATATCCTCAATTCCTCTGCTTCTCTCCACCTCTGCTCCTTCAAATC
>NW_006922305.1:940809-942566 GCF_000298275.1 Orycteropus afer afer | reverse complement strand
CCACTTCTGTATCCTTCCCTTCAAGGCTCAGGGGTCCAAGATTATCTTCTGTGTCTGTGTTAATTGGTTTCCCTTTTCTTTGTTGAATAGGGTCTATGCAGTCCTTCTGCCTAGTCTGCCATCTTGGCGGAACTCCTCCTGTTTTGTTTTTCCTAACTAAAATGTAAAGTCAGTAAATAAATAAATATATCAAATAAACAACAACAACAAAAAAAAAAACTCACTGCCATTTAGTCAATTCCAACTCATAGCCACCGCTATTGGGTTTCCAAGGTGGTAAATCTTTACAGAAGTAGGTTGCTCCATTTTCCATCTGCCAGGCAGCTGGTGGGTTTGAGCTGACAACCTTCTGGATAGCAGTCAAACGCCTTGGGCACTGCAACACCAGAGCTCTTTGGGAAGAAAATACTTCCCATACAATCAACTCTGACTAAAAACTTCATGGCAGGGTCATCTGACCTCTAACTTCACAAGGAGGTACAAGGACCAAGATCAACAGCCTAAGGCTAAATCTTATGAGATGGAGGTCAGACATGCCTCCTCTCTAGACTTTTTCAGTTCTGACACCACCGTCCCTCCCACCATACTCTACTTCTCTGCTGGATTTAATTAATTTGTTGCAGTGGGCACACAAAACTTGTACAATACTCATGATTGTTGGGTTTATTAAGGAAGTTATGATTCAGGATCAGAAATGACTCAATGCAGGCATGCCACTCTCTAACCCTTGGCCTTTTGCTCAAGGAGGTATTATAAAGCTTTTTGGGCTGTGCCAGTAAGTACCCAGAAATACCCTATTCCCCCAGTCAGACTAGGCCTGAAGGTTCTCAGCTCTAGCTCTGTGTGTCAGCAAACCCACTTCCACCAAGTGCCCAGTGAACCCTACTCCATCAGCAAGCCTCCCACTTGAAAGTGCTCACATTTCTCAACCAGGAAGGCCACTGCACCTTCTCCTGCCATTCTCCAGGCTCTGCTGCCTCCATTTCTCTACCACTGCTCACCATCTCTGCTGTTAACAACTTTCTCTGTCTCCTGGGTGGAGGAGGTTTTCCTGGTCCAAAGAATGTGCTTCTCCCAGGTCTTCTTTGTTGGTGGTTATGAGGGCCCCCAACACTTTCTGCCTCTGGGATGGTTCATTTTAAGCCTGGCAGGATGGCAAAAATGACCAATCACATTGTTAGTGTTCCATACACCTTATTTGCATCATATGGCCTCCACAAGGGTCCATGTACTTTATTTGCATTATTAGTGATCTGTCCACCTGTAGCAGTTGCTTGGACTGTTTCCATGAACCTTTGGTTTTCTTCATTCTTCTTTGCTCTGGATGAGGAGAGACCCATTGTTGGATCTAGATGGCCGCTTAAAACCTTTTTAAGATCCCAGTTGCTGCTTGCCAAAGTAGCAGGTGGAACAATGTTTTGTGTAGTATGTTATGCCAGTTGAGCTTGGTGTCCCCTGTGACTATGGTCCTGAGCTCACAGGTCCAACTACTCACTTCCAGTGGGTCGCTGGCTGTGGCCAAGAACTGACTACAACCTTTTCCCTTGTCAGCTCTACTATATACCTGGGAATTCTTACAGAACATACCAATACATTTGTAGAAACATTGATGAGTATTTTTTCCCAAATGTCTCAACTGATGATTGTTTCCTGTTCTCTTTGTTATAATTGAATACATCAATGGATAGCTGTTAAGAATAATTATTTTGAAATGTTAAACAGAATCACCGTTTTCTTCCTTGATGTTTTTTCCTTAC
>NW_006922305.1:917920-939827 GCF_000298275.1 Orycteropus afer afer | reverse complement strand
AGGCCTGTTTTCCAACGCACCTCTGGGTAGTTGAGGGCTTACCTCTTTGCACCACCCAGGTCTCCAGAATCAAAGAGTAAGCAAATACATTACGTGAGATGGACATGGAGTAATCTGTCAAGGAGTTTGTATGCAGAATGAGGTGTTCAAAAGTTCTAAAAAACCCTTTTCCCAATGAGCATACTATTATTCAAATGAGCAGGGAGGACTTCTAGTCATGATGTATAAATAACCCAGATTTTGAAAATGAAAATAATAAGTGTATATTAATTTCGAACATAAAGGTGAATGGGCAACGAGTCTGAATATTTTTCTCATGGTAAAGAAGGAGCCATTGAAAGACTTCTTAAAAAATAGAATTGTCCCCAAGTTTTATCTCTGCATATTGATTAAAGAGACTGGATATCTATCTAAATATAAGAGGGTAAAAGCCAAAACAGAAATGGATCCCAAGAATAAGTAGAATAAAAGGAAGGATGAGAAGCTCAATCTAAGATGGAGAAAAGTATAGATGTCTTGGAGAAGAACCCTCATGTTTATTGCTCACAGGCCCATCATCTTTGAGAGCTAGCCTTAAATTGGTCATTCCATGTGCTTTGTGCCCTGCTGAAGTAGGACACTGCTTTCTCTTCTTTGTCATTCCTCCTTACTCTTTTGTGAATGGGGCTTTGGTCCTCTTCCCCTGGGTCTAATATAGATCTCATAGTCTCGTTGTTGTTGTTATGTGCTATCAAGTCGGACCCGACTCATAGCGATCCCTCCTTTGCTTTTCAAGGCAGTATTACTACAGAAGTAGATTGCCTACATTTCCTTCCGAGGAGTGGCTGATGGGTTTGAACCTCCAGCCTTCTGATTAGCAGTGAAGTGCCTTAGGCACTATGCCACCAGGGCTCCCCGACATAGCGCAGTCACCACTGGGAGTCGAACCCAGGATCTTCTGTTTACTAAACAGGTGCTTTAACCAGCTAAACATAGTCTCCTTAGAATCTAGTAAAGACAGCATGTTCCGTGAGTCCTGCATATAAAAGAAGAAATGGAAATGAGCCATGCAGTGGCTGTGTCAGAAATCCATCACAAACCCTGGATTACTTGATGATTCACGCTAAGATTTGTAAGCACCTAAAGTGTGCCAGGCACTGTTATAGGCACTGCTAGTCACTTGTTCTTTCAGTGACCAACTGTTTACAGTCTAGTGAGTAAAAGAGAGAATAGCAGATCCAGTAGCAATTACTATTAAAAAGAAACTACAGTATAGTAAGTGTGTAGATAATTATAAAAAAGCTATTTAAGTTCAATTTTTTTGAAGCCTTTCTGTGGAGGTGACGTTTGAGTCAAGACTTAAATTGACTTCACCAGGCAGTATAATATTTCTAAGGAAAAAACATTACTGTATAGGATTGTTTCTAAGTAAACTGTGTGCTTCTTGTTTCAGGAGTCTCTGAGAAGCTTAATAACAACAACAACAGTAAATTCTTCAGTTTAGTACCCACGTCTGTTAAACACGGTTCTCTTTGTTTGGGCCTGAATACTGCATTTTCAACAAGGAGGTTCTGATGCACTCTAAAATCCTAAGAAGGAAGTAAAGTAAAACAATACCATGTTTCAGTTACCTAGTTCTGCTCTCACAGAAGATACCACAAATGGATGGCTTGAACAAAAAGCCCCTTGACCTTGGGCTTTAGCTCTGCCTCTTGCTCCCAGTCCACTGAAGGTAGAGGCTTCTCTTCACTCAGGCCGATACTGGCTGCTGAGGCTGACAACCCCAAGGTTGACAAATAAAATGGAACAATCCTAAGATTATCCAAGATTAAAACGTGGCAGGCCACTAGTTCAAGTCCAGAGACAGTCCCAAGACTGACAGGAAATATGGTAGGCTGCTGAATGAAGACTTGGCTACATGCAGGGTCCAAGTGTGCCAAAAAGGTAGAGACCTTTCTCAAAGCTTCTTAGATCCTGGAAGCAGACCACATCTCTAAGGCAGCTACTCAGCTGCTCCAGTAGATTCCACCATGGAGTTGATTACCAGTCTCATCATAGAGAATAACTACATCTAGCTGCCCAGCCACTCAAAACCAGGCCCAGCCAAGTTGACACACAATGACCACATAGCATAATGGGCATATTCTTTGGTCTGAGGAGATAAACTGAAATCTGAAAGATGAAAGGGAGTAAACCTTAGGAATATTTATAGGAAATGAATATTCTTGAGAAGTGGGAATAAGTAGAGATATTCTAAGGAAGTAACATACTTGTGAAATATCTACAAATATCAAAGAGACCACTGTGACTTGTATGGTGCAAGAGAGGCAGAGAGTGGTAGGACATGAGAGAGAAGTAAGAAGAGACACGCTGTTGTAGACCACCCTCATAGTTGACGTTCTATAATGCAGCCATTACATAATTGAAAACAGGCAAATTTCATGATTGATGAGTGATTTTCAAGTATCACCTGGCCTGTGTCATGGAGACCAGGTTGTACAGGCCAAGGATACAAGCAAGGACAATTACAGTATCTCAGGTGAGAAATTGGACTAGAGTAGAAATGTACATATTGGATGTGAGAATTGGTTGGAATTGGGGTAATTTGTGAAGATGGAGCTTCTTGCTTTGACCTGGATTTGTAGGACTTTAGTAGATGGATTCTAAGAATTGTAATAGTCTAGGAGCTCTGGTGGTGTAGTGCCTAAGGCATTTGACTGCTAACCAGAACCTGGCGGTTCAAACCCACCAGTCGCTCCTCTGAAGGAAGATTGAGCAATCTACTTTCCTAGTGACACTGCCTCGGAAACTCAAGGAGGGGCTGCTATGAATCAGATCCAACTTGACAGCAGTGAGTTTGGTTTTATTTTTAGGGTTTATCTACAATGCAAGCAAGATTAATATGGAGTCAGATTGCTAGGCTGTGTTCTCTAGCTTTCTGATTTTTTAGGCTAATTAAGTGTGCCTTGTATTCTCAGGCTGGGGGTGGGGTGAGGAGAATATGAGCCAGGGCAGGGGTAGAAATGGGTATTAGGCTGTTAATGGCTACTGAAGACTTCTTTGGGAGGTGGTGCAGATACATAGGACAATTACTATGAGAAGTCCATTTTTCTGACATCATTTATTTCTTTTGGGTCATTTATTTTTGTACATGAATGTTCTCTGTGGGAGAAAGATGAGGCATTCTGCTTCCATAAAGATTTACAGACTTGGGAACCCTGTGGGCAGTTGTATTCTGTCCTAAAGGGTTGCTATGAGTCAAAATCGACTCAGTGGCAGTGGGTTTTATATCCAAAAGGACAAAAGCATTAACTAAGGACTGATTAAACACATTTTAGTATGATCCTACAGTAGAACACAAAACAATCAAAAGGAATGGAACTATTGATATATGCCACAGCAGGGCTTAATTTCCAAACAATTACCAGTGGCTCCGTGGGAGAAGGACCTGGCTCTCTACTTCTGTAAAGATTATGTACATCCAAGAATAGACTATGGGACAGCTCTACTCTGTCACGTGGGGTAGCTCTGAATGGGAATAGAGTCGTTGGCACCTAACAACATAACATGTTATTGAAGCCAGGTAAAAAGAGTACATGCTGTATGTGTTTGTTGTTGTTGTTATGTGCCCTTGAGATGGCCCCAACTTACAATGACCCCTCCTTGGGTTTCCAAGGCAGTATCACTATGGATGTAGATTACCCAACCTTCGTTCCCAGGAGTGGCTGGTGGGTTTGAACTGCCAGCCTTCTCCTTAGCAGTCAAGTGCCTTAGGGACTCTGCTTCCAGAGCTCCTATGTTATGTGACGTGGAGTCGTACGGCATTGTGTTTACAGGGACAGAAAACATCAGTGTCTGCCTAGAACCTAGAGTCTTTTGTACTCGGGCCACGTTACGGGTGTGGTTGGATTGAGGACAGAAAGTCCTCATAGCGTCCACTGTTTCCGTTCACGTGATCGCAGCATCCCGCATGTCACCCCAGGTCTCCCAAACCCTGTTGGTCTTCCCAAGACTCTTCCATCGCTGGGGTACTGAGCTCTCAAGAAAGCGTTTTTGTTTTTGTTTTCCTGCTGTACGGACACGTCCTCCTGTAAGATGGCCGCGCTCATGGTACGCCGGCCTACCGCGAAAATACTACAGAGGAAACGTTTTTGTCCATCCTGCTTAAATTTTAATCTGGCTTTTGAAATGTCACAGTCTTAATGGCCACTGATGTTAGTTGCCATGGAAATGACTCTACTCTCATGGTGACCTTATATTTAACAAAGCTAAACGTTGCCGGTCCTTACCCCACGCTACTCGGTGATGCGTAGTTCACCGTCCACTGCAAAGATTATAAGGTGATTGTTTTGTTTCTGTGCCCAGTCCGCTCATAGGAATTTATCCCACCTCATGTTTGCCTTGTGGGGGAGCTCGAGCTTCTGAAAATCTATCCATTTTCCCCAAGAAGTGACATTTCAGGAAAGGGTGCCGTTTCCACGGACTCTCCCGGTAGCGTCTATTTACGTTCACTGGAGCGAAAGCTGCCACGTCGCCGTCTGTACGTCGGGCAATCAAAGATGGCCGCCCCCAGGGCGCCATGGCGACGCCCGCGCAGACATATTACCTCATAAGGGAAAGTCGGAAATCCCGTAATCCGTTCTCCCCAGGAACGCAGTGGACCCTCGTTGGCCGACCTTCGTTGGAGCCTAGTCTGGGCGACGGAACCCGAAGTGGCACAAGTTCCTGGAAGTAAGTTCAGTCCTGCTGCGGTGGCTGCCGGTTCGGGAGAGGATCGGGTCGGTATGTGGGCCTGTCTGTGGAACAAGGGAGGCGGGGAGGGTGTGTGTGTGCGTGTGTGTGTGGAAAAGGAGCACGGAGGAGTCCGTCAGGAGCTGTCCGTGATTGGGGTGACTTTTGGTTAAGTTAGGGGGGCTCGAGTGGACGGCGATTAAAAGTCTAAAGAGATCAACGAGAGAGTCCCGTGGTCAGGGTTTTGGGGTCTTTAGGCAGATTGAAAGCTGGAGGGGTGGGGTTTGTCCATGACCGTGCAGCGTCTTGCTCCACGTCTGGACTGATTTGGGGCTCATTGATCGGGGAGCCATTGTAGTAGTGTGTCTGGTCCAGGCTGAGGGGTGGTGGTCAGGGATGGCAACTGTGTTTTGCACGGAGGCTTGTGAAGACTGAACCCTTGTAGACGCAGGGTCCCTGGCTGGTGGGTGGGTTTGATGGCTGTGGGACCAGACCTAATAATGATCAAGTTCACATTCTCCGTTAAGACTTCAAGTCCAAGCCCATCCTTCATGACTAATTTTCCAATCCGTTGTGACTCCCCACTCCACCCTATCCTCTTGAACCAGAGGAAGTGAAAGATTTTGGGAGATGAACATGTCAGTTTATCTACAATTAACAGGCTTTCTGTTTGAGATGCGATGTTTATCCTTCCTCCCGTTTTACTGCGTACTGAATATTTTCTTTTGGGTCCTCTATATGAGTACGTAATGATTGCTGTTTTCCCAATATTTATATTTTTGAAATTTTTAGAACATTTGTATTTAGAGCTTATCTTTACAGTAATAAAAGGTTTTAAGGCTATAAGCTTACGCTAATGATTTGACAGGAACAATTATATTTTAAATGGCATTTTGAATTTTTTTTTTTCCAATTCAGGATATAGTATAGCTTATGAAAACATGATGAAGAAAGTAAAAATGTCCTGTAATCACCTTTAACATTTTGTTGTTGATCTTTGTGTGTGTATGGGTAGGGGGGGAATAACAAAACTAGGCATTTCATTTTCAGGAAGAAAAACAGACTTCTGCTAACATTGTTGTTTACCTGCAGGACATCAATTCAAACATTCTATTTTTCTAACAGAATCTCCATCTTGCTGAATCTCCATCTTGCTAAATATCCAAGGTGACCCTTCTCCCAGTATATCAGTAAGGTGCAGTGCAGTAAATTAATATGGCCCTTCTAGCCATAGTCTTTGTAGCTCTCACCAAATGACTGGGTTGGACATTGCAAGTGAGGTGCTTGTGGCCCATCAAAGGGGACTGGATAGCTTGCTAATAATGTGAACAAGGAGCATGGCACCTTTGTGGGGTGGTACCATGCAAATAAGGTATATGGAACCCTAACAAGGGTGTTGGTCAGTTTTGCCTTCTCCCTAGGCTTAAAATGAGATATCCTGGAGGCCCAGAGGGCCTCTCTCTGGCCCTTGGCCCCTTGGCCCCGCCTCTGCCCTGCTCAGACAAGTGTTAAAAAATCTTTTAGCTCTGCTGGTGGTAGCATAGTGCCTAAGGCATTTGACTGCCAACCAGAAGGCTGGCGATTCAAACCCACCAGCCACTCCTCGGAAGGAAGACTGGGCAATCTACTTCCATAGAGATACCACCTCCGAAACCAAGGAGGGGCCGCTGTGAGTTGAATCGACTCGGTGGCAGTGAGTGAGGTTTGGGTTTGGTAAGCGTCGGAGGCAGCCCTCTCCACCAGTAAGCCTTGGCCCAAAGGCACTCAGCTCTAGCTTCACGGGTTGGCACAGCTAGCACCACCAAGTGCCCAGAGACATCCTGCTGCACTAGCAGGCCTCTTGTGTGAACGGACGCAGTTGACTTGCTTCTTAGGCTGGGAAGCTCCCTGCACCTTCTGCCATTCTCCTCCTGCCACCAGTTCTCTGACACTGCTCTTCACTGTTTCCACTGTTACAGCTCTCTCTCTGTGTCCCGGCTTGAGGAGTTCTCAGAGCAGGGATGTCAGGTTCAAAGACCATGTTGTACTGCTGTCTCTTCTTTCTTGGTAGTGATGAGAACCCCTGTGCTCTGGGATTAGCTGACCGTGTGTGTGTGTGTGTGTGTGTGTGTGATTTGGGTGAAAATTTACAGGGCAAATTCATTTTCCATACAGCAGTTCTTACATGTTTTGTTTCATGCAGTTCCCCACAATGGAACAGTTCTTTTCCCACTTCATCCCTGTAGTTAGCTCTTCCTTGTGTCCTTTTCTGTACATTCCTGGCCCCTGAGCTGTCTCCCTGTGCAAATACAGCTCTTCTGTTCTCCCATGATTGATCATTCCCAGGAGTGTATCTACCTGATGTAAATGTTCACCCTATACGCCTGTCTCTTGTTTGACTGGAATCAGTGGGAGTGAGTTCAATTTCCAGACCTGAAGGGTAACCAGGGGCCATAGTCTTGGGGGTCTCACCAGGCTCTATCAGACTAGTAAACCTGGTCTTTTTTTTTTTTTTTATGATTTTAAATTTTATTCCATACTCTATTCCAGGATTCTATTCCATTATATCCAGGATCTACTGTGCTGATTCCTTTCTGAGTGGTTGACAGTGGTAGCCAGGCACCATCTAGTTCTTCTGGTCTCATGGTCATATAGGCTGAGGTTTGCATAGCCCACTAGTCCCCTGGACGGATTGTTTCCATGAGTCTTTCATTTTCTTCATTACTCTTTGCTCTGGATGAGGAGAGACCCATTGTTGGATCTAGATAGCGACTTGCAAGCTTTTAAGACCCCAGTTGCTATTTACCAAAGTAGGATGTAGAACAATGTTTTTGTGTAGTATGTTATGGATTGGCTTACTTTTAAACCTAGCAGGATGCAAAACTGACCAAGCCCCTCATTAGGGTTCCATATACCTTGTTTACATGGTGCTATCCCCATAAGGGTGCCATGCACCTTATTTGCGTTATTAGAAAACTATCCAATCCTCTTGGTGGAGCACAGCACCTCATTTGCATACTCTCACCCACGTATTTGGTGTGAGTGAACAAAGATGATATTTGTTGTTGCGACCCCTCCTTGGGTTTCCCAGGTAGTATCACTACGGAAGTAGGATTGCCTAACCTTCCTTCCGAGGAGTGGCTGGTGGGTTTGAACCGCCAGCCTTCTGGTTAGCAGTCAAGTGCCTTAGCCACTATGCTACCAGAGGTTTTGGTTATGATGTTTTAATCTTTGTTTTTGGGTGACATTGGCTCATGGTTTTCTTTTCATAGGGTCACTGAGTAGTTAACCACTTGACTGCTAACCGAAAAGTTAGTGGTTTTGAACCTACTAGCTACTTCATGGGACAAAGATGTGGATGTCTACTTCCATAAATATTTGTTGTTGTTGTTGTTATGTGCCGTCAAGTCAGCCCTGACTCGTAGCGACCCCTCCTTGGGTTTCTGAGGCAGTATCACTACGGAAGTAGGATTACCCAACCTTCCTTCCGAGGAGTGGCTGGTGGGTTTGAACCGCCAGCTGTCTGGTTAGCAGGCAAGTGTCTTAGCCACTACGCTACCAGAGCTCCCTCCATAAATATTTACAGCCTTGGAAATCCTGTGGGTCAGTTCTACTCTGTCTTTTAGAGTCACTATGAGTTGGGTTTGACTTGAAGGCAGTGGTTTTGTGTAAAAATTGTGTGATGGTAGCAGTATCTGACCTCCTCTAACTTCCTGTGGGGGTGGAGAAAGAATCACCCTCAACATCAGCCCAAAGCTGATCCCGGTGAAGTGGAGGTCAAACATACTTTCTCTCTCCAACCTTTTAACCAATTCTGACATCAGCTGTCTCTCCCAGGGTTTGATAATTCCTCACAATGGTGACACAGAACTCACAGACAATACTCATGATTATAAGGTTTATTAGGGAAGTAACAGGTTATAATTCAGAATCAAGAATGACTGAGCATACAGTTCTTGGGCTGGCCTGGCCTCTTGGCAAATGTTACAAAGCTTTTTAGCTCCACCAGTAAGTCCTTGAGGTACCTCATTCTGCCAGCAAGCCTCCTACACAAAGGAGCTCACCTTCTCACTTCATGAGTCATGAAGCCCACCACGCCGTCCCCTGCTGGTCTCATAGTTCTGCTGCTACTGGTTCTTTCCTGCCGTTGTCACAGCTTCTTGCCAACTTGTGCCATCTCCAGTGCTAGAGCTCTCTGTCTCTTGGGTCTAGGAGGTTCTTAGCATAGGGACCTCAGGTCCAAAGGATGCACTCTATACTACAGTCCCCCTTTCCTCCTCTGGAATGGCTCATTTTAAGCCGAGCAGGATGGCAAAAGTGACCAATCCCCCCGTTAAGGTTCTTTGTTTGAGTCATTTGGTGGGAGTGAGAAGATGGTGGCTACAAAAGCCACATAAAAGCAATTCCATCACACTGTAGTTTGGTGTCTTTTCATGTATTGTCATTGATTAAATTTCAGTGTGAGGTTATGTTGATCTTATAAAACAAATAGTTTTTTCCCTAATTTTTTAGTCTCTTGGAAAGTTTGTATAACATATGGTGCTGTAATCTCTTTCAATGTTTGGTGGAATGATCTGATGTGGCCAGTGGAGCCTGTGTTTGCATTGTGTGAAGGTTTTGAAAGGTTTTATTTTTCCAAAATTTTTAAACTTTCATGTAAACTTCCAGATTTATTAGCACAAAGTTGTTTATGATATCCTAATCATCTCTTTCTACTTTGGAGCTTTTGCATTATTGTCTATTTTGTTGTCCCTCTATTAGGTTGTTTTTAACTGTGCTGTTTAATTTTTCTTATTCAAACTTCCCACCAATTTGCTTTTTTTTTTTTTGCATTTCCCAGAAAAATCAACTTTTGTCTTTTTTGGTCCTCTCTCTGTTGCTCATTTCTTTGTTTCCAGTTTCATTGATTTCTGTACTTTTATCATTCCCTTTCTGGTATATAATGATTAGTATTTAACCACTTAAACATCTTCTAGTTATTTTTGTTATTGTTTTCTGGATGAATTACCATGTGGTCAGAGAATATATTATATATGACTTCTTTTTTTGAAATCTTATTATTATTTTTTTTTAAACAGTACAGCGTATTATTAGTAGTTGGAAATGTTACATGTGCTAGCTGAGAACATATTTTCTGGTGAGTCTAGTGTGTTATATATGCCTGTACAGTCAAGTTTACACATTGTGCTGTTCAAATCTTTTCTCAGAGACCTGAGTGATGTGTTTGTATTCCAGAAGCTAGATCTTCATTTCTGGGAAAATTTCCAACCAGAAATTTGGAGCAGATCCAGAAGATACGAAGACAAAGTATTAGAGTTGTTGGCGGCCATTTCTCAAAACAAGAAAATGATCCATGCTCAGGTGATTTTTGGTTTGTCTTAGTCTTTCCTTTATTGCTGCATGGATTTATTTTTGTTGTTGTGTGCTGTGGATCAATTTACACTCATAGCAACCCTGTAGGACAGAGTAGAACTGGCCCATAGGGTTTCCTAGGCTGTAATCATTATGGAAGCAAATCTCCAGGTCATTTCTGCCATGGAGCCTCTGATGGGTTTGAACTGCCAACCTTTTCGTTGGCAGCTGAGTGCTTAAACATTGTATCACCTGGGTAGAGGCCTGTACAAAATCAGTTTAGGATCTGGAAAGAAACAAACAAACTTTAACTTCAGCATTAGGGCAGAATAGGATCTGGAATATATTGTTCATATGATTCCTGCTCCATGACTAATGTTGGGACATAGTGACTGGAGGATCCCGTGGGCCACAGCAGTCAGCACATATCTGGTATTTCTGACGGCCACCATGATAGAGAATCATGGGAAGTTCTGTGACGTGCAGTGAATGTGAGGAGAAAGCAGACAGGTTCCTCAGATGTCGGTACTTCATGACACTCACATCTCAGAAACAATTCAATAGTCCTTCCTGGATGTAATGGGATGGATGATGTTTTTGATCAATAGCTTAGTAAAGGCCAAAGCAGATTTCCTTTGACTGTTTATTATGATACCTCAAAGACCCCATGGAAATAGACCAAGCAAATTCAAGGGACACACTTTTTCAGGAGACTAATGCAAGGTCACTCTTGTGCCCAGCCTTGTAACTAATCTAGGTTTATATTTAGAAGTAACACCTAAATGGCTGAGGAAAATAGAAGGATTGCATGGCTTTCAAGTGGTCCTCTGTGAACAGATAGCTGAACTGGTGTGTTAATACAGATTTGGCAGGAGGGAGTGAGGGAAATGGTAAAAGGGAAGGGCTTGAATTGTGAGGCTCTGTAGTATTTGCTTTATACCTTCACCTCAGAAAATGCAGAAGCCTTCTCCATTTCACATTCCAATTCTGACATCCTTCCTCTGTTCTCTTCTCCAATTCTGACACCACTGGTCACTTCCACAGCTTTCTCTACAGCTCTTGACAATTTGTTGCAATGCCCACACAGAACTCACAGACAATAGTCAATGACTATGGGGCCTATTAGGGAAGCAACAGGTAACAATTCAGGAGCAGGCTCTTTTGCTCTGTGGATCAGCATGCTCACTGGAGGTGTCCCACTCCGTGGGCTGGGAAGCTCACTGTGCCATCTCCAACTGGTCTCCACATTCTGCTACTGCCATTTCTCTGCTTTTTGTCATGTCATGCCATCAGGGGTTACATCTCCGCCTGTCTCCTGGGTCTGGGAGGTTCTTGGTGCAGGGACATCATGTCTAAAGGACACACTTCACTCTTGGGTATTCTTTCTTGGTGGTAGTGAGGTCCCCTCACTGGGGATTGGCTCTTTTGAAGCCTAGCAGGATTGCAAAACTGACCAATCCCCATTTTAGGGTTCCGTACACTTACTTGCATGGCCCCACCCCCACAAACTGCCATGCATCTTATTTGTGTTAGCAGCAAGCTATCCAATCTCTTTGGTGGGCCACAAGCTCCTTATTTGCATAGTTTCAACCAATCATGTAGTCATAAGACCATGGCAAGAAAGGCTATATAAAAGTAATTCATTGCACTGAACATGTTTATCAATAAAAGTGAAACATTTTTACTGAATAAGTCTATGTTATTAGAGGAATGGAGTCCTGGTGGTGCAGTAGTTAAAGTGCTTGGCTGCTAATCAGAAGGTTGGCAGTTTGAAACCCACCAGCCACTCTGCAGGAGAAAGATGTGGCACTGTGCTTCTGTAAATGTTTATAGCCTTGGAAAACCTAGGAGAGCCCTGGTGGCATAGTGGTTAATGAGCTCAGCTGCTAACTGCAAGTTTGGCAGTTTGAACCCCCCAGCTGCTCCAGAGAACACAGATGTGGCAGTCTGCTTCTGTAGGGATGAACTGCCTTGGAAATAGGGCACTTCTACTCTGTCCTGTAGGGTCACTATGAGTCAGAATCGACTCAATGGCAGTGGGTTTGGTGTTGGAGGAGCCCTGGTGGTCCAGTGGTTAGATGCTTGGCTGCTAACTGAGAAGTTTGCATTTCAAACTTACCACCCATTTCATGGGACAAAGATTTGACAGTTTGCTTCTGTAAAATTTCATAGCATAGGAAACCCTATACGGCAGTTCTACTCTTCCCTACAGGGTTGCTATAAGTAGGAAGCCACTCAACAGCAGTGAGGTCTTGTTTTGGTTTATTACAGGAATTGCTGACATTTGATGATGTAGCCATAAAGTTCACCTGGGAAGAGTGGCAGCTACTAGACCCTGCTCAGAAAGACCTATACCAGGATGTGATGTTGGAGAACTATAGCAACCTGGTGTCCATTGGTGAGGACAGCTCCCCCTTGTCATTCAGAGGGTGCTCAGTCAGTGGGCTTTCCTTCTGTGTTGCTTACCCTTCGAAGTCACTGCAGTGCTCTGAAGTGATGGATTTGTAGATCCTTCTTTGTCTCCAGATAAGAGTATTGATAAGGGCCTTCTCCTGAGAGAAAAGAAAGTCTTCATGCATGTGAAAACTGTTAAAGTATAATATTTTTCCATCTCAACATACCCTAACCCAATTCACTGTGTCTTTTAAGTCTTTTGTCACTTTCCATGAACAGGGCATCAATCTGACAATCCAGATACACATTCCGCGTTGGAACGAGGAGAAGTCCTGTGGACCATAGAAGATGAAATCCACAGTCAGATCTACCCAGGTGAGTGAGTGGGAACCAGCAAGGGGGATGGCCAAGTTACTCACAACAGGTGTCACACTGGGCAGATATATGAGGAGTCTTTATGTATCCCTCTCCTTGTATCAGAATTACTTCATTTTCAGGTCTTTGGAGGAAAATGTTATTGTTTGTTCCATCTAGTCGATTCTGACTCATAGTGACCACGTGTGTGCAGAGTAGGATTGCTCCATAGGGTTTACAAGGCTGTAACCTTTCAGAAGCAGATGACCAGGCTTATTTTTCGAGGCACTTCTGGGTGGTTCAGACTGCCAACATTTTAGTTAGCAGCTGAGTACGTAACCATTGCCTCACTAGGGCTCCTTTAAAAACAGATGACTGTGTTTACATTAGGAGAGAGCAGGTGGTAAGACATGAACTTCCAGGAGGTACTGCTGTGCTTCAGAGACAGGGTTTCAAGAAAAAGCCATACATGTTGCCTACAGCTGCTGATTGATCAACAAAGAGAGGAACTGAGGGACATGCATGTAAGTCTGGTATGCTTGTTCCATTCAGACAATATATATTTGTGGTGCAGTGAATTACCTGGTATGGCTTTTCTAGCCATGGTTTTTGTAACTCCCACCAGGTTACTGGGTGGGACCATGCAAATAAGATGTGTAAAACTCTGATGTTGGGATTGGTTAGTTTTGTTACTCTGCCAGGCTTGAAAATGACCCTTCCTAGGGGCAGAGAAGGGGATCTCTGCCGTCAAAAGAGAAGAGCTGGTGGTGAAATGGAGCGTGTCCTTGGACCCAAGATCCCTGTGGTAGACCTCCTTGGCTGAGAGATGCCTGGCTAAGAGACAGCCACAGTGGAACCAAGAGACAGAGTGGTGGGATTTATGGCCCATGGAGCGAGAAAGCTGAGTGCCTTTGGGCAGGAGGCTTGCTGATGGAGTGGGGTGCATCTAGGTGTACCTATTGGCAGAGCTAAAAGAGCTTAGTAACACTTGCATGAGCAAAGCAGAGGCCAGGCCAAGAGAGGCTTGTCTATGGGCACAGCAGAGGAGAGACACTCCTCATAGAAAAATTGTATCCTGAGTGCATTCCTGAACCTGACTTGTAGCCTATTACTTCCCTAGTAAACCTCATAATCGTGATTATTGTCTGTGAGTTCTGTGTGGACATTGCAATGAATTATTGAACCCAGCAGAGAAGTAGTAAGTACCATGGGAGGGATGATTTGTGTCAGAAATGGTAAAAAGGCTGGAAGGTACTGGTGTATTTGACCTTATAGGAGTAAGTCTTGAGCTTCTGATGGTGACTTTGTTGTACTCTTGTGAGATCAGAGGAGGTCAGAAGATGCTGCCCCAAGTTTTTTTTAACATTTTTATCTCTTTGAATTCTCTTTTTATGAAATAGTTCTCACGACTCCAGAATATATTAGATTCTTCCTTGTCTGAAATCCCACTCTACTTTTTGCCCTGCCAAAGGGGGGAGGGGCAGCATCTTCTGACCTCCTCTAACTTCATAAGAGGGAGACAGAATCACCATCACCAGCCCAAGGCTTATTCATATGAGGCCAGACATGCCGCCATCCTCCAGCCTTTTTATCAATTCTGACACCAACTGTCCCTCCCACCTCACTCACTACTTCTCTGCTGGGTTCAATATTTCATTGCAATGGCCACATGGAACTCACAGACAATACAGTTATGGGGTTTATTAGGGAAGTAAAAGGCTACAATTCAGGTTCAGGAATGCCCTCAGGATACAGTTCTTCCATCAGGACTGTCTCCTCTCTGCTGTGCCCTTAGGCACACCTCTCTGGCTGTTGGCCTCTCGGCCTGGCCCCTGCCCGGGTTGGGCAAGTGTAACAAAGAAGCTCTTTTAGCTCTGCTGTAAGTACATCTAGGTATACCCCACTCTATCAGCAAGGCTCCTGCTAAAAGGCACTCTTTTTTCTTGCTCTGTGGGCCAGGCAAGCCTGTTGCTCTGTCTTGTACCTCTTGGTTCCACTACTGCCATCTCTTGGCCAGGCGTTGCTGCCGTCTCTCTGTGAAGGAGGTCCAGGGGAGGGATCTTGGGTCCAAGGATGCATTCCACTCCAACTCCAGCTCTTGTCTCTTTGAGGGCAGTGAGATCTCCCCGCCCCCCTTCTGAGAGGCAGAATTTTAAGCCTAGCAGAATGACAAAACTAACCAATCCCAGCATTAGTGTTCCATACACCTTATTTGCATATTCCCACAAGTAATCTGGTCACAAAGACCAAGGCTAGAAAAGCTATACCAAGTAATTCACTGCATCACAGCCCCTAACATTGAAACCTGGTCCTGAAAATACTTTATCATTATTCATTGTTGGAGGCTGAGCCATCTTGATACCCTGGATTGAAGAGTCCATTTGCCATCCTTCCTTGTGCTATCTCTAGTGAAAACCTCTGTCAACATCCATACGTCCGACTAGATTCTGGGTCTGTATTACATACTTAGTAACCATCTCAAAGTTCATGTTTCACAGTGCATACTTGCTTTCTACACTTGATTTCTAATCTCATTATAAGATGCTGCTTCTTACCCAGTTATTTAAGCCATGTAGTTAGCAGAGAAATCATTGATTCCTCACTTTTATTAAAAACCCCGCCTCTCTGAGCACCTGGGGGTGTAGCTCAGTGGTAGAGCACATGCTTTGCATATGTGAGGCCCCGGGGTTTGATCCCCAGCACCTCCAGGGATGCTTACCCTTTCTTGGAAGGAAGGTTGGGCAATCTACTTCCGTAGAGATACTGCTTCGGAAACCCAAGGAGGGGTCGCTATGAATCGGGTCTGACTCGAGGGCATATAACAACAGCAACAACCTCTCTGAGCTTTCACCTTTATTCATTCAACACATCAGCTTGTATTTGACTTTGCATGTTTTTTAAGATCCCATTTGAAAAGCAGCCAAATCTGTATAAATTGTCGATCATTTAACCTTATCTGTACACAACCTGCTTTTCCGTTTTAGTTGTTTATATCATTGTGTTATTACCAATGGAAGAGATAAGGAACATTTGTGCATGGAGTTCCTTTTATATTCTTTTCACTAAAGAGCTATTTCACACCAAGGAATTTTTATGTTGTTTTTTCAAATAAGATTATGAATGGATTCATTGTTCTCTTCTTTTCCTAGAAATCTGCAAGGTTGATCATCTGTATGGTCACTTGGAAAATCAAGGAATGCTGGACAGTATCGAACAATACCGTGAACATAGTGCATTTGGAAATGTTGTGCATCATTTTCCTTTCAGACAAAATCATGATATGTTTGAATTATATATAAAAACTTTGAAATCAAATTTAAGTGTGGCCAACCAGAACAAAAGCTATGAAATTAAGAACTCTGCTAAATTTAATGGAGGTGGTAAATCATTTCTGCATAGTAGTCATGAACAATTTCATTCTGAAGTTAAATTCTCTTTAAGTACAAAACCTATCAGTACTACGTCCCAAGTAATTAATCATCAGAGTCTTCAAAAAACAGAGAAAAGCCACATTTGCAGCGAATGTGGGAAGGCTTTCATGAAAAAGTCTCAGCTCATTGATCACCAGAGAGTTCATACAGGAGAGAAACCTTATGGCTGCAGCACTTGTGGGAAAGCATTCTCCAGAAAGTCTAGGCTAAATGAACATCAGAGAATTCATAAAATAGAGAAATCTTACATATGCAGTGACTGTGGAAAAGTCTTCCCCATAAAGAGCCGTCTGATTGAACATCAACGAACACATACTGGAGAGAAACCCTTTATATGCAACGTATGTGGAAAGGGCTTCCCCGGGAAGCGTAATCTTGTCATACATCAGCGCACTCATACAGGAGAGAAATGCTATGTATGTAGTGAATGTGGAAAAGGCTTTACTGGGAAAAGCATGCTCATTATACATCAGCGAAGTCATACTGGAGAGAAACCCTTTATATGCAGTGCTTGTGGGAAAGGCTTCACCACAAAGCACTATGTCATCATACATCAGCGTAACCACACAGGAGAGAAACCCTATATATGCAATGATTGTGGAAAAGGCTTCACCATGAAGAGCCGTCTGAATGAACATCACCGAACTCACACAGGAGAGAAACCCTATGTGTGCAACGTATGTGGGAAAGGCTTTCCCAGGAGGAGTAATCTCATCATACATCAGCGAAACCATGGAGTAGAGAAATCCTATCTGTGCAGTGAGTGTGGAAAAGGCTTCACTGTGAAAAGCATGCTCATCATACATCAGCGAAGTCATACTGGAGAGAAACCCTACATATGTACTGAATGCGGAAAAGGCTTCCCCCTGAAGAGTCGTCTGATCGTACATAAGCGAACTCATACTGGTGAGAAACCCTACAAATGTAATGAATGTGGGAAAGGTTTCATCGTGAATAGTGGACTGATGTTACATCAACGAACTCATACTGGAGAGAAACCCTACGTATGCAATGAATGTGGAAAAACTTTTGCCTACAAGAGCAATCTCATTGTACACCAGCGAACTCACACTGGAGAGAAACCTTTTATGTGCAGTGACTGTGGGAAAGGTTTCACTATGAAACGCTATGTCATCATACATCAGCAAACTCATACAGCAGAAAGACCCCATATGTGCAGTGAATGTGGAAAAGGCTTTACCACGAAGAGTGAACTCATTGACCATCAACAGATTCATACTGGAGAGAAACCCTATGAATGCAAAGAATGTGGGAAAGGCTTCACCGTAAAAAGCCGGCTAATTGTACATCAGCGAACTCACACTGGGGAGAAACCCTTTATATGCAGTGTTTGTGGAAAAGGCTTCTCCTCAAAGAGAAATCTACTTGTACATCAGCGAACTCATAACGGAGAGAAACCCTAATAATGCAATACATGTTGTAGAGCCTTCTGGAAGAAAATGTGCCTGATACAACATCAGAGATTTCATGTAGGATAGACTTCCTTTGTATGCACTGAGTGTGGCAAATCATATAAGCACAAAATTGGTCTGATTACCCATCAGGCACTTAACACAGGAGATAGACTGTATGAATGCATTTAAGGTGAGAGCCTTCACCATGAATTCAGCACTTGGTGTATATCAGAGACCTCAAAAGAAAGACCCTATGGACCCAGCTGTTGTAATCTTTCATTTGTCAAGCTTTATTAAAAAGAAGATGGTGCACACTAGAGAAAAGTATAAGTTCAGTCAGAATCAGGGTTTTTAAACTGGCTTGAAACAGTTAAGTCATTGCCAATGGAAACAGTCAGTGAAGCGCTGCATAGCAACCAAATCTCTTGCGTGTTGGCCTGTGTGGGAAACAGACAATGGTTCTCCATTCAAGATGCCAGCCGAATGACACATTCGAAGCAGCACGGTTTGCTGCCATCATCATAACTGTCAGAAACTTAATCCAGATTTAGAAGTGATATCACTGCTTTAGTCTGATGGATCTTGGCTGAAAGCAGAGACTACCAGAAAGATGTTTACCTGTGTTTTATTGACTATGCAAAGGTATTCCACTGTGTGGATCTTAACAAATCATAGATAACATTTTGAAGAATGGGAATTCCAGAACCTTAATTGTGCTCACTGGAACCTGTGTTATAGATCAAGAGGCAGTCATCTGAACAAAATACGGGGTATAAAGTCAGGAAAGGTGTGCATCAGGGTTGTATTCTTTCACCATACTTATTCAGTCTGTATGCTGAGGAAATAATCCAAGAAGCTGGACTATACGAAGAATGAGGCATCATGATTGGAGGAAGACTCATTAGCAACTTGCAATATGAAGACAACACAGCTTTGCATGCCGAAAGTGAAAAGGACTTTAAGCACTTACCAATGAAAATCAAAGACTACAGCCTTCAGTATGGATTACACTCAAGATAAAACAAGAATCCTCACAACTGGACCAATGAGCAACATGATAATATATGGAGAAAGATTGAAGTTGCTGAGGAATTCATTTTTCTTGGATACACTCAGTGCCCAAGGAATCAGCAAAGAAATCAACCTATTGCACTGGGCAAAAGACCTTTTTAAAGTCTTAAAAAGTATAGATGGCACTTTGAGGACTAAGGTACTCCTCACCCAAACCGTGGTGCTTTCACTTGCCTCATATGGATGCAGAACCTGATCAATGAAAAAGGAAGATTGAATTGGCATCTTTGAATTATGGTGTTGGTGAAGAATACTGAATATACCATGGACTGCCAGAAGAACAAACAAATCCGTCTTGGAAGAAGTACAGTCAGAATGCTCCTTAGAAGTGCGGATGGGGAGACTTCATCTCACATACTGTGGACATTACCGGGAGGGACCAGTCCCTGGAGAAGGACATCACGTTGGTAGAGGGTCAGTGAAGAAGAGGAAGATTGTTGATGAGATGGATACAGAGGCTTCAACAATAAGCTCAAACATAAAAATGATTGTGAGGATGGTGCAATAGTGGGCAGTGTTTCATAATATTGTACACAGGGTCTCTGAGTCAGAGCAAGCTTGATGGCACCTAAGAAGAAGGTAAATCCTCTACCACCACACTTTCATAAAAATAACTAACATCTAAATGTGCTCTTTATACTTTTTTAATTGGAACTGTAGAAAGTATGGGAGCTCTAGTGGCATAGTGCCTAAGGCGTTCTGACTGCTAACCAGAAGGTTGGCGGTTCAAACCCACCCATCACTCCTCAGAAGGAAAACTGAGCAATCTACTTCTGTAGAGAGACCGTCTTGGAAACCCAAGGAGGGGTCGCTATGAGTCGGGACTGACTCAATGGCAGTGAGTGATAGAAAGTATAATTGCAGTATTTTATAATTTAATATTCTCAAATGCCCCTCTGTCATATATTTTTTTTAAGGAAACATGTTTGCATCATCTCATCCTCTTCCCCCTAAAGGTAATTCTGTATCCAGCTCCACTTGGCCACTAAGATTTATGGACTGCCCCCAATGTAGTTTCCTGAGTGGGGCATAGGGCTTTCTCTGAGCTACTAACCTAAAAGTTGGTGGTTCAAACCCACCCAGCAGCCCCAAGGAAGAAAAGCTAGGTGATCTGTTTATGTCCATAAAGATTACAGTCATGAAGACTCTATGGCGCAATTTTACATTCTAAGACATGGCATCACCATGAGTCACAATAGACTCCATGGCAACAGATCTGTTTTTTTGGTTGGCTTCCAGCATTGACTCCGACATTTAAACAGGTGTGTGACTTACTACTAGCCTACTTCATTCCCTGTTCCCCAAGCCAAACCTAAGACTGCAGGCGTCCAATGGTTTTGTCAGCGTTGTAAGGGCAGCCTCCTTAGTAACGCCTTCAGTTCTACAAACCTTTTTTATGCTCCAAAATCGCCTCTAGGCAGAAGCTCTGAGTGGTCTTGAGTTCCCCAAGAGCGCTTGTGTGCCCTGAGGACGAGATAGCCGCTCTCCCGCTGCCTCAGCTTAATGTCTCAGATCTAACGTGTATAAAGGTCGTCGCCGTTTGTCTTTTTACTTCAGTTGGCGGCCTGCCTGCAGCCCACACCACATTAGCCTTAGACAGGCAGGGGTCTCTGAAAACCTACGAATTTAGCACAGCCTTGTTGACCTTTGCGAAGACCAGAAAAAAGTACCGTGATAGCCAGCGAAGCTTTCAACTTCTGCCCATCGCGCTGTTACGGCCGCAGACGTCAGATACGCCTGGGTGGGCGTGGCTACTTACATCATAAAACGGGGACTAGGACTTCCGGTATTTCTCTCTGGACGCTCCTCACCTAGCGTCTTGGCGTTCCTGAAGAAAGCCTAAGAGGGCTTGCGACCTGAGGGCGCCGGATTCGAAAGTGATTTTGGACGTGAGTTAAGCCTTTTCCCGCTGCTTGTGGAGAGATCCAGGGCCCGGTAAGTCGTGTTCTGTGCGTGAGTCTGAATGAGGCGTGAGCGTGTGTGAAGGACGATAGTTCATCTGGGTTCGCCATTGGCGAACTTTGGCGTTAGGCATGGGGATCTGGCGGTCCATGAATAACAGGCTGAAAAAAAAATAAATAACGATCGAACGTCCCACCGCCAGAAGGTGGGCTCTGTGTGCATTACTCTACTTTTGGGGTTTGGTGGTTGGAAAGTAGGGTGGAAGGTGTGTGTCGGTGAACGCCATGTCTCCTTCTTAATGTGAGACTTGTTAAGCTTGTGTGGGAAGATGTTCTAGCTGGTGTCTGGGGTACCTTTGGGATTTAATACGAGGCTCAGTCATTGAGACACCTGGTGAGTGGCTTCAGTGTTTGTGGAAGCCCAGAGCCTAAAAAGTCGGTGTTTCGGGCTCCAAAGCTTGGATGCTGGGAACTGACAGGGAAAACACTGCATTTCCTCAGCCCATCCACATCCCTTTCATTCCAAGTTAAAGTCTGTCCTCGCGGATTTTTTGCCTCCTCGTCACCACTGTTCTCATTGTTGGTATAAAATTCACTGTGATGTAGTGATATGTTTACTATTAAATAGCAGATTTTGTTTTTCCTGCTTCCAATTTTACTGTATTTCTGGATATTTCCTTTTAGGATTATTGAGCTACAAGGAGAGGAATTTCCATCACCCTGTACTCTTGCCCCTTGCCCCCGGGAGCCCCGGTGGCGTAGTGCCTTAGGCACTGGACTGCTAACCAGAAGGCAGGCGGTTCAAACCCACCAGCCACTCCCCGGAAGGAAGGTTGGGCAGTCTACTTTGTTTTTTGTTATGCGCTTTTTTTCCAGTTGAGATAATCTGTGTTAAAAGGTGCAGTTGATTGTGTCACTTTATTTCTCATCCTCAGCACATTTGCATATAAAACGATACTAATACATTTTTTAATAGTTGCAATAATGTCAACCCAGGTGAGCATTCAATTATAACTTTCAGAAACATGATTCTCTTGATTATCCATGTTTTCCCACCTTAATTTAGTATTTGCTTTTTTTCTTATGTATTCTAGATATTTGTTACATTTATTCCGTGATGTTTATATGTTATTTTCCAATCATGGTGCTTTTTCCTTCTAAGTCTTGTACTGCAGAAAAGCATCTTTTTGTTTGTTTGTTTGTTTCGTTGCGGTTTAATTTACTTATCATAATAGCATAGTGGCTAAGACACTTGCCTGCTAACCAGAAGGCTGGCGGTTCAAACCCACCAACCACTCCT
>NW_006922305.1:907180-917640 GCF_000298275.1 Orycteropus afer afer | reverse complement strand
TGTGGTAGTTAAGTAGTGTGTCAAGTTGGCTGGGCCTGGTTGAGTGACTGGGCAGCTGGATGTAGTTATTCCCCATGGTGAGACTGTTAATCAGTTCCATGGTGAGATCTCCTTGAGCAGCTGAGTAGCTGCCTTAGGGATGTGGTCTGCTTCTGATGTATAAGAAGACAATTTGGGGAAAGGTTTCAGAGCTTTTTTGCACGCTTGGACCCTGCATGTAGCCGAGTCTTCATTCAGCAGCCAGCCATGATTGCCTGCTGATCTTGGGACTATTTCTGGACTTGAGCTAGTGGCCTGCCATGTTGCTTAATGATCTTGTGACTGTGCCATTTATTTTGTCGACCTTGGGTTTGTCAGCTTTAGTGGGCCTGGAGCAAGAGGCAGAGCTGAAGCCCAGGGTCGAGGGGCCTTCACCCAGCCGCTAGAGCCTGGAACTTTGAACTCAGACTTCTAACCTCTAAAACTGTAAGAGAATAATAAAACCTTGTTTGTCAAAGCCACTAATTTGTGGTATTTTCTGTTAGAGCAGCACTAGATGCCCAAAACACAGTCCCTGTTTATATGCTGAGGTGCCGTGAATTGGTGCATATGGCTTTTCAAACCATGGTCTTTGGGACTCCCACGCAAGACTGGGTGAGACTATGCAGATATGAAGTGCTTATTGGCCCACTAAGGGGATTGGATAGCTTGCTAGTAATGTAACTACGGTACATGGTGCCCTTTTGGATGTGGGACCATGGAAATAAGGTGTATGGAACCCTAATGTGGGAATTGGTCAGTTTTGTCATTTTCCTAGGCTTAAATTGAGCCCCCCTCCCACCCCACCCCCAAGATAGAAGGAGGGGAATCTTACTATCATCAAGACAGAGAAGACCCAAGTGTGGAGCACAACCTTAGAGCCGAGATCCCTGTGCTGGGACCACAACAGAGAGACAGCCAGAGAGAAGCATGCCTTTGGGCACTGCAGAGGGGAGGCTGTCCTGATGGAAGAATTGTATCCTGGGCTTGTATCATGAGCATACCTGAACCTGAATTAAAACCTATTGCTTCCCTAATAAACCCCATGAATATTGTCTGTGAGTTCTGTGTGGCCATTGCAATGAAGTATCACACCCAGCAGAGTGAGTGTGTGGGAGAGACAGTTGCTGTCAGAATTGGTATAAAGGTTGGAGGTGGTGCTATGTTGGACTTCTGACTTATAGGAGTCAGTCTTGGGCTCCTGCTGCTGCTAATTCTCCACCTTGTAAGGTTAGAGGAAGCCAGAGGATGCTGCCCCCATGCTCTTTTTTTTTTTTTTTTTTTTAAATAAAAGACATGTTTATTAAATTTTAAACATAATATGCAGCATTTTGTGGAGAGGAGTGGAAAGTGTTTCAGAAAGTAAAAACTTGTCATCATCTCTTCTTAGGAAGCCAGATAGGACTTGCAGATATAGGGAGAACTTTCCCGATGTGTTTCTTTAGCTCAAGCAGGTAGGATACACCTCCGAGCTAAGTAAGGATCTGTGAGCCAGGAAGCCCCATGCTCTTTTTGCATATGCGTTTGTTTGACGTTTCATAGAAATGGAATAAAACACGTATCCGTTTGTCAATGCCTCGCTGTCATTTGGTGTCAGGTTTTTGATGTCCGTGTACATTGAAGTTCCTTTTTTTCCCAAAAATGATTTATTTAGGCATTCTTGATATATAATAAACTGCAACTATTTAGTGTTCAAATTGGTAAGTTGAATGTAGATGTCCGTGAGACCTGACCACAGTCAAGGTAGCATAGTGTCCCTCATCCTCAGAAGTTTCTTTGTGTTGCTATATCTGCCCCTGTCAGTAACTCCCTCCTCCTTACTAAACAGCCACCAATATAGATTAATTTGTATTTTTTAGGGTTTTATTAATACAGAATCATAGAGTATGTACTCTCATTTATTCTGACTTCCTTCACTCATTATTACTATTTTGGATTCATCTTTATTGTGTATGTAAGTGGATCCTTTTTTGTTTTGCTGCTGAGTAGTATTTCATTTCATCTATTGAGGATTTTTTTTTTCCTTTTGGTTTTTAATATGACAAATTACATTGACCGATTTATGATGTTAAACTAATCATACATTCCTGGTGAAATGCAAGATCATGACAGAGTATCCTTAAATTTTTTTTTTTTTTAAATTCTTGTTTGTTTTACTAATTTGTCCTTTCTAGGCTTTGCCCGTTTCATGTAAATAGTGCATTTAAAGGTTTTCTTTAAAGCTTTGAATTTGCTTAGGGCCTGTAATGGTGTCTCCTCTTTCCTTTGTAATTTACATGATTTTTTTTTCTCTTTTCTTTAAAAGACTGGTGAAAAGGTGTTAATTTTGTTGAAGTTTTTCAGATAACTATCTTTTGATTAATTGATCATCTATATCATTTTTGTCTTCTCTTTCATTGCTTTACACTGTGATCTTCATGATTTTCTCATTCTGTTTTTATATAAATCACTCTTCTTTTGCTGTTTCTCAGGTTGCTTTCCCTGCACTTCTTCAAGGCCAATTAATTCCCTTTTCAAGCACTCGTATTTAAATCTGGGTTAGGGCCCCATCGTACCCTGCATCTGTCACTGCAGAGCTGAAAATTTTGGAGGCAATAAGGACTGAAAGATTTAATTTGTGTACTTTGTCTTGCAAAGAATATTTTCTGAATATTCCCTGTAGACATTTCCTTTCAGGTTCAATCTGACTTAGAACAAATCTGTATCATCCCAAATGTTATTCCAAAAGATAAGCTTTGGGACAATTTGTGTATTTCAGTTTTAGTTTTTCATTAATATTATTTACATAATTCACGTAAGTTCAGGAAGCACTAATATATAATTTTCTTTTTGTCCTAGTTTGCTAGACTTTCCATAAAGAAGAGAACTTTATTTCTCACAATTTTGAAGACTACAAGTTCAAATCAGGGTCATGGTCATGTCAACTCCATCTGGAGGCTTTCAGAGAGAAATATTTCATACTTGTAAAATGGAACAGGAATAGCATAGTCAGAACCTGCCTAACTTCAGTGGGGGGGGGAATACAAATCAAGGACAACTCAACTCAAGACTGATCCAGTCAGACATACCTACACCTTCTAACTTTTTCACCAGTCTGCCATCAGCTGTCCCTCTCATGACACACTCTACTTTTCTTCTGCATTCGATAATCCATTGCAATGGCCACCAGAACTCATAGACCGTACTTACAATTGAGTGATTTACAATTGAGCAGAGTACATTTCACAATCAGGATAAGCATGCTGCAACCCCATGCCCTTTGTGTGCTGACCAATCCCTTCATTAAGATTCCATTCACCTTATTTTCATAGTCCCACCCAGTCATTTGGTGGGGGGTACAAGACCATAACAAGAAGGGCCATGTAAAAGTTATCCATTACGCCACCAAATCTTGAGCCAAAAATATCTCCTGAAGGCTACTTCAAACCAGCTATTACTGAGTTTAGCTTAACTAATAAAGAATGTCTGCCTTGATTGTTACAGTCCTTTAAGGTCTGTGTCTATGGGATCAAATTGACAGGAACAACTGGAAAGAGTAGATAGAAAGCTTGGGGAGCAGTGAGTTGGTGTTAATGGGGGAGGAAGAACTCAGAAAAGGAGAGTGAGAATGGTTGCACAACTTGACACGTGTAATCTGTGTCACTGAAAATTACATGTAGAGACTTGAATTGGTATATATTTTTGTGTATGTTTGCAACAACAACCACAAAAAAATGTTTTTACAAAAGCTGTTCTCAAATAATGCATGTGTGGCTATTACGGCCGTTTTCCATGGGATTCTCTTTGTGGTAACCTGGTAGCATAGTGGCTGAGGCACTTGACTGCTAACCAGAAGGCTGGCGGTTCAAAGCCACCAGCCACTCCTCGGAAGGAAGGTTGGGCAATCCTACTTCCGTAGTGATACTGCCTCGGAAACCCAAGGAGTGGTCGCTATGAGTCGGGGCCGACTCGACAGCAAACAACAACAAAGTAAAGAGAGCTAAGTTTTATTATGAGGTAGGGTATCTGGTAGAGGGAATACAACCATGTTTCAGATCATATAATTGGGAATAGGCGGACTTGGGTTCAAATTCCATATAAAGTGTGTTCCTAGGAAAGACAGTCCTTTATCCTCAGCTTCCTGATATTCAAATTACTGGAGATAACAATATACTTTGTAAAGCATAACAAGGTGAGGGGTAGCGGGAACACAAGGCAATCCCTCTGATTGTCTTCATAACACTGCTCTTCAGACTGAGATGTGTATACCTATTGGGTATAAAAAGACATGAGCACTGATGCTGTGTATCATTATTTTTCTCTTGTTCACACATGCTTTTAAAAGATACAAAATTCAAATGCTTGGAACCTTCTGTAAGTTCTCTTCCCTAAAATTAAGAGAATTCATCTACGTCTGTGACATTGTGCCATATGGGTTCTGTTTTCCTGCCTCCCCTTTTATAGCCTCATGCTTCAGCTTCACAGAAAGCATACCTTTATACACCTGGAATCTGGTTTTATTGGCCCAGGGTGTGAAAAGACCCCAATATTTCTAAACATCCCAAATAAAGGGACAGTTAGAAATACTGGAATCTTTTATTAAAAGTAAGTGTGTAGCAGCTGTGGCAACATCTGGGCCCAGGAGGAACGTATACTCAAAGTCAATATGCTCTTCAGTCCACAGGTCCTGGCTTTCCAGGAGCAAGACACATCAAGTGAAGGAGAGGGGAGGAGGTTCCAGGGCTTGGAGATCATCATTTCTCTAGGCAACTTTAACTGGCCACCAAGATTTCTAACTACAAGGACTTCGTGAAAAAGACAGAAAACAGAGAATTCATGTTCCTTGCTACTTCTGACCACTGAAGAAAATGATTGAGGCCCAGGTGAGTTTTGGTTTCTTGTTCATCCTTTGTTCCCTGATTTTTGTGGTGGCCTGGGGGAGAAAAAAATCACTTCTTTTTCTTTTTGGTATTATAAGAAAAGTTTAAATTAGGATCATGAGGCCAGGGGGAAACAGGTAAACTTAAGTGTCTAACTTCAAAATCAGGGTAAAGTGGATTCAGGAATATACTCTTTCTAGGGGTTATACTAATGGTGTGTCTCACATTGGAACACGATGTGTGGCTGTGTTGGGACTTGTGACTAACGTTAGCTATCAGCTGACATACAGTATCTCCAGGGGCCATCACGACCAATTAGCATGGATCGCTGCGTGATACACCTTGACTGCGGAGAGAGACCAGAGCGGTTCTCGGGGGCTGTCAGTATTTTTGTTACTTAGTTTTCAGGCATTTGTAGGATGGGTCTTCCTAAAGATGATGTAGCGGGTGGTGTCCTTATCGACAGCCTTCTGATAAATGCAAAAGCATATTTTTATGTCTGTATCTTACAGAGGGCCTCATGATTCCCTGTGGGGATGTGTCAAACAGAACTCGAGAAATCATAGCTAGGTGGCCCAGGGACCCAGCTTCATGGCAGTCATGGTTTACTCAGAAGGAAGAGCTAAACAGCCTAGGAAAATAGAGGTTTGTGACCATTCAACAGATGGTTGAAGTGGAGTTTGAGTACAGATGTGATAGGACTGAATTGAAAGTAATGTTCTCTACTAAGAATTTGGGTTGTTAGCATCTGTTTAATTTTGATTCCATCTCCAAAAGTACAGTGTCTTCCCTTTAATCAAATCCAATTCTTACCCGCTTGCTAAAACGACAAGGAGGCCACATGTTCTGACCTCCTCTAACCCTACAAGGGGAAGGCAGGATTACCAGCAGTAACCCAAGGCCTATTACTGCAAGGCCAGACATGCTGCCTCCCTCCAGCCCTTTCTCCAACCGTTCCTCCCAAATCACCCACCACCTCTCTCCTGGGTTCAGTAATTCACTGCAGTGGCCACACAGAACTCACAGATTATGGGGTTTATTAGGGAAGCACCAGGCTACAACTCAAGTTCAGGAAGAACACTCAGTCTCTTTCCCAGCCCAGCGTCCCTCAGCCAAGAGTCTCTCACAGTCTTTTTCCCAGCAGTGCTGGTCCCTCGGTGTCTCACTCAGCAATGCATGTCTCTCGCATCTCTTTCCCAGCAGCACGTGTCTCTTTCAGGGGTGCGTGTCTCTTTCAGCAGCACATCTTCCTCCACCAGCAGTAAGAGAGAGTTCTGCCTCCAGGAGGCCTCCCTTTGAGCCTGGAAGGGTGGTCAAACTAGCCAATCACAGCATCAGAACTCTAAGCACATGAGAGAGAGTGGGAACTTCCCAGAACATTGTATTGTGCCACGCCCAACAGAAATAACCCAGGTGGGCGACTTTAAAATCAGGATCTCCTCCGTAGCTAATAGCAATTCCCACCTTAGAGTTTACAAAGACTTATGGGTAGAAAAGCCACACTAAGTAATTTACTACACCGCACTGCTTTTTTTTCACATTTTTTTTTTTTAAAGTACATAGTTAACTCATAGCAAAAGATTCCTTCCTAATATAATGGTGTAGCATTAACAAAGGGAGCTCTGGTAGCATAGTGCCTAAGGGACTTGACTGCTAACCAGAAGGCTGGCGGTTCAAACCCACCAGCCACTCCTTGGAAGGAAAGTTGAGCAATCTACTTCTGTAGTGATACCACCTTAGAAACCCAAGGAGGGGTCGCTATGAGTTGAGTCCAACTCGACAGCACATAACAACAGCATTAACAAAATAAAAACCCATGCTTGGTAAAGTAGAGAGTCAGTGAACAAGGGGAGGACCCTCAGTGGTATGGATTGACTGGTGGTTGTAACAGTGGGATCAAGCATAACAACAACTGTGAGGATGGCACAGGACCAAACAGTGTTTTGTACTGTTGTGCACAGGGTCAATATGATCAGAACCAACTCGACGGCACCTACCACCAACAAAAGCGTTAACAAATCCTGTTGCCATCAAGTTGATTCCAACTCAAGGCGAGTGCATTGCACTAAGTTAGTTAATATGGCCCTTCTAGCCACGATCTTTGTAACTGCCACCAATTGACTGCTCAGAGCTATGCAAATAAGGTGCTTCTGGCTCACCAAGGGGATCGGATCATTTGCTAATAATATAAATAAAGTGCATGGCACTGTTGTGTGGTGGGACCATGTAAATAAGGTGTATGGAATCCTAACAAGGGGATTGGTCAGTTTATGCCATTCTCCTAGCTTTAAAATGAGGCATACCAGAGGTGGAATGGGAGACTTCACGACCACCAAGAAAGATGAGCCATGAGTGGAGCATACTATTTATGACCTGGGACCCCTGTGCTGAGAACCTCCTGGACCAAAGAGACAGAAAGCTGTAACACTGCCCCTTCAGGTGGTATGAAGCAGCAGCAGAGACACAGAATCAGGACACCAGCAGGATACAGTGTGGGATTCGCAGCTCAAGGGGTGAGAAACCTGAATACCTCCGGGCAGGAGGCTTGCTGGCAGGGTGGAGTGTCTCTGGGCATACATGGGCAGAGCTAATGAGCTTTGTAACATTTGCCAACCTGGCAGAGGCTGGGCCAGCACCAGGTCCCCAAGGGTCAGAGAGAGACCTGTTGCAAAAATGATGTAGAAGAGGTATCTGATGACTTTCTGCAGCCTCACAAAGGGGAGAGAGGCTCACCATCAGCAACCCAAGGCTGATTCCTATGAGACGGAAGGCAGACATGCCTCCATCCTCCAACCTTTTTTCCAATTCTCACACCAGTCATCCCTTCCATGACACCCTCCACGTCTCTGCTGGGTTCGATAATTTCTAGTAATGGCCACACTGAACTCACAGAGGCACCCCACTCCACCACCAGGCCACTAGTTCAAATCCAGGAAGCAGAGATGAGAATGAGCTAGATGCAAGATCAAGATCCAGCAGAAAACCAAAGAATTTTCACAGGATATCCATTTGTGTGTGTGTGTGTGTGTGTGTGTGTGTGTGTGTAAAGCAGGCCACACCCCTAAGGAAGCTCCTTTTTAATTTATTGGCTGCTCATTAGTAGATCTCACATTTCATGGGGGATGACCGCATCATAACTGCTTAAACCACTTAGAGTCATGGTCCAGACATGTTGACACACAACATGAACTATCACTGTGGATGTGTGGGTACTTTTATTTTTTGTATGTTTGTGAGAAAGTTGTTTTTCTTTTTTTGCACCTAAATCTGTGTACCTTATTGGTCTTTTGTGCTTTAGACATCCTTTGTATAGGTCCTTTTATTCATTTGAATTTATTAAGGACACATGATATATTACCAGAAGAACTAGATGATGCCCAGCTACCACTGTCAACCACTAAGAGGGGGATCTGTGTAGAAGATCCTGGATAAAGTGGGAGAAAAATGTGGAACAAAACTCAAAATCATTTAAGAAAAAAAGAAAGGGGGGGTGACCAGGTTTGCTGGTCTGGTAGAGCCTGGTGGAACCCCTGAGACTGTGGCCCCTAGCTACGCGTTAGGTCTGGAATTGAACCCACTCCTGTGGCTTCCAGCTAAATAAAAGACAGACATAAGAGCTGAACATTTACACTAGATAGATACACTCCTTGGTGAGATCAGTCATGGGAGAACAGAAGGGCTGTGTGTGCACAGGGGGACAGATGGAGGGGGGCAGGAGTGCATAGGAGGGAAGGACACATAGAAGAGGTGGCTATGGGGAGGAAGAGGGAGAGCTGTTGTATTGTGGGAGATTGCAGTCACTGCCATGAGACAATGTGTACATGAACTGCTGTATAGAAGATGAATTTGCTTTGTAAACTTGACCCAAGTCACAATAATTTTTTTTTTTTTTTTTTTAAGCATGTAATATCATTTCAGGATGTGGAATCTGTTCACGATTGATTTTTATTTTGGTTGTGATATCTTCTGATAATGTTGGAATATTTTATTTTTGCTGATGTCCTTAACATTTTTAAAAATGCTGCCATTGAATCAGTTTTGACTCACTGGCAAATCCAGGTATATCAGAGTATAATTGTACTCTCTAGGGTTTTCAAGGACTGTGATCTTTTGGAAGTAGATCACCATGCGTTTCTTCTGAGCTGCCTCTGGGTAGATTTGAATTGACAACCTTTCAATTAGTAGCCAAACCTGTAAACACCTGTACCTCTGTATAAATTTTGTGGGGTATGCAGTGCAGTGAATTACTCAGTATGGCTTTTCTAACTATAGTCTTTGTAACTCCCACCAGATTACTGGGTGGGACCATGCAAATAAGGTGTGTACAACTCTGATGTTGGAATTGATTAGTTTTGTCACTCTGCCAGCCTTAAAATGAGCCCTCCTAGAGGCAGAAAGGGCATCTCACTGCCATCAGGAGAGAAGAGCTGGAGGTGAAGTGGTGTGTATCCTTGGACCCGTGATCCCTGCACTGGCTCTCCTTAGCAGAGATGGCCCGGCAGAGACCCAGCTGAGAAACCAAGAGGCACGAGACAAAGCGATAGTCTTTATGACCCACAGAGCGAAAAAGCTGAGTGCCTTTGGGCAGGAGGCTTGCTGGTGTAGTGGGGTACACGTAGATATACCTATTGTGTCAGAGCTAAAAGAACTTTGTACTACTTGCCTTAGCAGGGCAGAAGCAAAGCAAAGAGGCCAAGGGCCAGAGAGGTGTGCCCGAGGGCATAGCAGAGAGACTACCTGATCAAAGAATTGTATCATGAGTGCATTCCTGAACCTGAATTGTAGCCTGTTATTTCCCTGATAAACCCATTCATTAATCATGAGTATTTTCTGTGAGTTCTGTGTGGTCATTGCAACAAATTGCAGAACCCAGTAGAGAATTGGTGAGTGCTGTGGGAGGGAGTGTTGATGTCATAATTAGTAAAAAGGTTGGAGAGTGATGGCACACCTGGCTTATAGGAGTAAGCCTTGGGCTGCTGACGATGACTCTGTTTCACCCTTGTGAGGATGGAGGAGGTCAGAGGATGCTACCTCTGTGTCCTTATTGCAGGGTGGCATCTGACCCCTTCTAACTTCACATGAGGGGAACAGGATTGAGATCAGTATGAAAGACCAAGGCTAATTTCTACCAGGCAGAGGTCAGACGTCTGTCCACTCCAACCTTTTCACCAGTTCTGAGACTAGTTGTCCCTATCACTGTACTCTTTATTTTTCAACTGGGTTCAACTCTCTCACAATTATGGGATTTATTAGAGGAGTAACATACTATAATTCAGTATCAGGAATGCTCAAGATACAATTCTTTGACCAGGACAGCCTCTCTTCAGCTGGGCCTGGAGCTAGCTTCCTCTCTGGCCCTCAGCCCCTCAGCCTGGCCTCTACCCTGCACAGATAAGTGTTACAAAGCTCTTTTAGTTCTGCTGATAAGTGACTCAGAGGCACCCAGCTTTCTCAAACTGTGAGTAGGTGAGCATACCTCCCTGAGTAAATGCCCAGAGGCCCCTGGCTCTGCCAGCCAGTCTTCTGCCTGAACGCACTCAGCTTGCTTCTTGGGCTGGAAAACCCACCAATCTGTCTTGTGCT
>NW_006922305.1:903172-906945 GCF_000298275.1 Orycteropus afer afer | reverse complement strand
CCCCTTTTCCACTGCTGGTTTGGCTCATTTTAAACTTAGTGGGATGACAAACTGACTGAGTCCCATATTAGGGTTCCATACACCTATTTTGCATATTCTTATTCTCACAAGGGTGTCATGCACTTTATTTACATTATTAACAAGCTATCCAGTTCCCTTGGTGAGCCGTAAGCATCTCACATTTGCATAATCTACCCAGTCATCTGTAGGTGTCACAAAGACCATGGCTGTCAGAGCCATACTAAGCAATTCACTGTACCACAACTATTCGGAGACTTTTAGCATATGTTTCACGGTTGTCAAATTGGTGAATATAGATAGATGGATAGATAGAGAGCTAGAATTTGCTTATATAAAAATTTCTTTGAAAAATGTATATACATGGAGATGCAAAAAGGACATGGGATTGGCATCTTCTGACCTGTAGTCTCACGAGGGAGAAACAAAATCAACAGCTGCAGCCCAAGGCTTTTCCTGTGAGGCCAGGCATGCTTCCACCTCCAGCCTTTTACTAACTCTGACAACTATCCCATCCATGACACTCAGCTTCTCTGCTACGTTCGATAATTTGATGCTTCAGCCACACAGAGCTCACAGACAATATCACGATTTTGAGGTTTATGAGGGAAGGAACAGGCTCAGGATACAGTTCTTCGATCGGGACAGTCTCCCCTCTGTTGTGCCCTTAGACACGTCTCTGGCCCTTGGCCTCTTGGCCTGGCCTCTGCTCTGCTCAGACAAGTATTAGAAAGTTCTTTTAGCTCTGACGATAAGTACACCTTTGTGTACTCCACTCTGCCAGCAAGCCTCCTGCCCAAGGACACTCAGCTTTCTCGCTCTGTGGGCCAGGTAGCCCTGCCACTCCGCCTTATGTCTCTTGGTTTCACTGCCACTGTGTCTCTGCTGGGTGTTTCTCTCTGCTGGGCATCTTTTCTGCCAGCGATGTCCGGTGCAGGGATCTTGGGTCCAAGGACACACTCTACTTCACCTGCAGCTCTTGTTTCTTGATGGCAGTGAGATCCCCCTCTTCTGCCCCTAGGAAGGCTCATTTTAAGCCTGGCAGAGTGACAAAATGACCAATCCCAGTAACAGTTCTACAAACCTTATTTTCATGGTCCCAGCTAGTAATCCTGTGGGTGTTAGTTACAAAGACTATGGCTAGAAAAGCCATACCAAGTAATTCACTGCACCACAGTAGGCCATGTGGTAATACTCACAATACTTTCCTTAATTTATTCATTAACAATATAAGGGATTTACATCGCATTAAAAATGATTGTGTTGTTATAGAAATTGCTAACATTAGAGGATGTGGCTGTGAACTTCACCTGGGAGGAGTGGCGGATCCTGGACCCTGCTCAGAAGGAGCTGTATCGAGATGTGATGTTGGAGAACTACAGCAACCTTGTATCAACGGGTAAGAGCAACTCTTCTCTGTCCCTCAGACCATGCCCAGTCATGGGCCCTTTCTCTCTCAGCTGCTGAAATCTTTGTATTCAAAAGATTTCCACCTTTTTGACGTGTTAGATTTTTAGTGCCTTCTCTGGCCCTAAATAAAGGTCCATGATCTCTATGCTGATAGAAAAGCTTTGCACTTGAGGAATTATTTTGCTCCTGAAATGTAGTGTCTTGAAATATGACATACCTTGGGCCAACACAGCATGGCTGAGTCTTACCATTTCTCACAACCAAGGGTATCAAGCTAACAAACCCGATGCCCTCTGCAAGCTGGAGCAAGGAGAAGAGCCGTGGGTAATAGAAGAGGAAGTTCACCAAATCACCTGTCCAGGTGAGTAAGTGAAAACCTGCAAGAGGGGCCTTGTAAGTTAACACTTTGGTCATTGAAAGAAAGTGGGCAAGCTGTGAAGGTGTCTGAAGGTCCTTAAACAGCTCCTCTACCTATCCTTCTCCCCACATGAGACTTTTCCTCTGTGGGTGTTCAAAAAAGGCACAGGGTCAGCATCTTCTTACTGCTTCTCACTTCATGTGGGAGGGACACAATCACCATCAGCCCAAGACTGCTTCCTGTGACATCAGACATACTGCCCCCTCAAACTTTTTTTTTTTTTTTTTACCAGTTCTGACACCAGCTGTCCTCCCACAGTACTGTCCACATCTTTGCTGGATTTGATAATTCATTGCAGTGAATTATAACATAAAAACAATAATCACAATTCTGGGGGTTTTAAGGGAAGGCAGAAAGTTACAATTCAGGTTCAGGAACACTCGGGATACAATTAGTTGATCAAAACAGCCTCACCTTGGTCATGCCTGTAGGCTCGCCTCTCTTTGGCCCTTGATCTCTTGGCCTGGCCACTCCACTCTACCAACAAGCTTCTTCTCTGAGGCACTCAGCTTTCCTCCTGTGGGCTAGCAAGCCCACAGCTTTGTCTTATGCCTGTCTCTTGCTTCTGCTACCTCTCTTGCTCTCTCTCTGCCGTCTGTCTGCTGTCTTATCACAGTGTAGGGATCTCAGGTCCAAGGACATGCTCCACTCCCATCTCTTTTTTTATTGATGGCAGTGAGATTCCCCCTTTCCAACTTTGGAATGGCTCATGGTAAGCCTAGCAAGATGGAGAACGTGACCAATACCCACCTTGGGGTTCTATACTCTTTACTTTCATGGTCCCACCACCACAGGGGACCCATGTATATTATTTACATTACTAACAAGCATACAAAACCCCTGGTGGACCGCAGGTCACACAGTGGTCATGGGTAGAAGGCCCATATAAGTAATTCATTGCTCCATGAGGGGTTTCAAGAAAAAATTATACCCTTGTCTCTTCTCTGTTTCTAGATCTTGATTCTTTTCCTAATTTTCCTTTATATCAGGATTATGTGGTCAGCAATAAAGAGCTAATCCACACCAAGTCATTTATTAAGCATTTTTATCCCACACCATCCTTGTTTAATAATTCATTGTTCTCTTCTTTCCTAGAAATCAGGAAAGTTGACAGTCATCTAAAAGACCACTTTCAAAAGCAAAGGTTTCTCAAAAGAATGGAACAATACTGTAAAGAGATGGTTTCTGCAAATATTGTTCATCTGAGCAAAACCCCTTTACCCCTAATGCAAAGTCATGATATGTTTGGTTTAGGTAGAAAATCTTTGAAATCAAATTTAAGTGTAGCCAACCAGAGCAGAAGATCTGAAATAACAAACCCTGCTAATGAAGACAGAAAACACCTTCTGCATGGTAATTATGAACAGTTTCATGCTGAAACTAAATTCTCTGAAAGTATGAAATGCATCAGCACTAACCCCCAAGTCTTTAAGCATCAGAGAAGCTGCAACATAGAAAAACCTCATACATGTATTGAATGTGGGACAGTCTACATTCAGAAGTCTCAACTCATTCACCATCAGAACATTCGTACAGGAGAGGAACTCCATGGATGTGGTCAATCTGGGAAATCCTCTAGAAATTTCACATTCATTAAACATCAGAAAACTCATACAGGAGAGAGAGACTACACAGCCAGTGAATATGGAAAAGACTCCACTGTGAAGAGCAGTCACCTTCTATGTCAGCAGTCCCATGTGGGAGAAAGACCCTATGTGTGCAGTGAATGTGGAAAAGGCTTCACGACGAAACGCTATCTGATCGCACATCAGCGAACTCATTCTGGAGAGAAACCTTATGTATGCAACGAATGTGGAAAAGACTTCACTGTGAAGAGTAACCTCGTTGTACATCAACGAACTCATACAGGGGAGAAACCCTATATATGCAGTGAATGTGGAAAATGCTTCATCAAGAAGCACTATCT
>NW_006922305.1:897873-903022 GCF_000298275.1 Orycteropus afer afer | reverse complement strand
CTCTCGTTATCCATCAGCGAACTCATACAGGAGAGAAATCCTATATATGCAATGAATGTGGAAAAGGCTTTACCACAAAGCGTACTCTTGTTGTACATCAGCGTACTCATACTGGAGAGAAACCCTATGAATGCAGTGAATGTGGTAAAGCTTTCAACCAGAAGATAAATCTTGTAAAACATGAGCGATGTCATACAGGAAATACTCCATTTGTATGTCCTGAGTATGGAAAACATTATTCGCACAAATACGGTCTCAGCACTAACCTCCACGTCTTTAAGCATCAGAGAAGTCACAACATAGAAAAACCCCATGCATATGTTGAATGTGGGACAGTCTGCATCCAGAAGTCTCAACTCATTCACGTTCAGAGAATTCGTACAGGAGAGGAAACCCATGTATGTGGGAAATCCTCCAGAAATTTCATGTCCACTAAACATCAGAAAACTCATACAGGAGAGAGAGACTACACAGCTAGTGAATATGGAAAAGACTCCACTGTGAAGAGCAGTCACCTTCTATGTCAGCAGTCCCATGTGGGAGAAAAACCCTATGTGTGCAGTGAATGTGGAAAAGGCTTCACGATGAAGCGCTATCTGATCGCACATCAGCGAACTCATTCTGGAGAGAAACCTTATGTATGCAACGTATGTGGAAAAGACTTCACTGTAAAGAGTAACCTCGTTGTACATCAACGAACTCATACAGGGGAGAAACCCTATATATGCAGTGAATGTGGAAAATGCTTCATCAAGAAGCACTATCTTGTTGTCCACCAGCGCATTCATACTGGAGAGAAACCCTATATATGCAGTGAATGTGGAAAAGGCTTTACCGTGAAGAGCAATCTTATGGTCCATCAGCGATCTCATACAGGGGAAAAGTCTTACATATGCAATGAGTGTGGAAAAGGCTTCACTGTGAAACGTACTCTCGTTATCCATCAGCGAACTCATACAGGAGAGAAATCCTATATATGCAATGACTGTGGAAAAGGCTTTACCACAAAGTGTACTCTTATTGTACATCAGCGTACTCATACTGGAGAGAAACCCTATGAATGCAGTGAATGTGGTAAAACTTTCAGCCAGAAGATAAGTCTTGTACAACATGTGCGATGTCATACAGGGAATAGTCCATTTATATGTTCGGAGTGTGGAAAACCTTATTCACACAAATACGCTCTCATTACCCATCAGAGAATTCACACAGGGGAGAAACCATATGAGTGCCATGAATGTGGGAAAGCCTTTGCCACAAAGTCAGTTCTCAATGTCCATCAAAGAACTCATACAGGAGAGAGACCATATGGATGCAGCGACTGTGAGAAGTCTTTCTCCCACTTGTCAAACCTTGTTAAACATAAAAGAGTACACACACAAGAATCCAGTCAAGGAAGAGGTTCAATCAGCAGGCAGGCAAAGCTCATCACATACAAGTGATCTCTTGCAGAAAACAAAACCCTGTGAATACAGTGACTGTGGAAATATCTCTGACATAGCAGCATTCTTTAAACATCAGTGGATTTCTAGCAGACTGAGTAACATTGTGGGTCTAACAGGAGACATGCACCTGCAGGAGATGAGAAACTGCCCAGAAGCAAAACCTCTTCTGTGCAGTGAATGTGGTAGTGCCTTCCATGATCATTACCTCACATTTTCTGTCAATGAGAAACATAAAGGAGAAAACTCCATTTAATTTGGACATCTTTCAGACAAAAATTATCTGAACATAGAATGTGTGTGTATCCCACAATAAGGCCTCTAAATACAGAGATTAGGTAGCTGTCATTATCGGTAGTTAACGTATATTGTCACTGAGCTTCTAGCTGATAAAAATACAATGAACACGGGAAACTCTTTATCCAAAATTAAGTCTCAGTAAGTGTCACAGGTCACACTGAAGGAAAACTTGAAAATGTCCACAAATATGACAGTATTCCTGTAATACATTCTTGTCATGACTTCTTGTTACAAAATGATACAGAAAATAAAATGTATGACCATGTTAAAATGGCGAGCATCATTAGCAAAATATCAGAAATGACAGAGAAGTTAAGGTGAATGAAGTACTATGGAAATGAATGCTTCTGTGCTTTTTATTACAAGTCTGACCTCATATATCACATAATACCTGCTGTGCATTTGCAGACTGGATACTCTGAACTTTGTGCCTAGCTGCCTTGCTGTTGGCTTCTGCAATTTGAAAGAAGCACACTGCTTTACTCACTACTAATTCTTACTCTATACAGTGCAGGAGTGTTTCATGACTCTCCCAGATATGTGATTAATCTTTGTATTTCTTTGACTCTAAATTTATTTGGGAATCTAGCTATTGAAACTTAGCTACTTAGTAAAAAGAAAATAGAATTTTTAAAAAGTGTACTGAAAATTATCCACAAGAAAACTTACACCAGTTCCACAATTTTATATGGGTACTTCAATGGCATTGGTCAGTCTTCAAGTTTACAACCATTATCACTTTCCTTTCCAGGTTATCCCAGTAACTTAAATTCACTGTCCCCTTAGCAAAAGTCTCCCCTTTTGCAATCCTTCCCGCCCCTCAAAACAAGTATTTTAAATATACAAATAGCTTAACCAGGTTTTTTTTTTATGACCAAAGAGATGAAAAAGCTTTCAGAGTTACTTATATAAAACTTATAATCTGAGATAATTTTAAGCTTACAAGAAATTGTAAAAATAGTCCAGAGACTTTGCTAGTATCCTACACCCAACTAATTACAGAGAAAACATCTTATATAGCTGTATTTCATTACTAAAACTAGTGAAATTACATGAGTAGATCACTATTAATTACTAAATTTATTTGGATTTTTTTTTGTTTTTACATTAAACATTGTTCAGTGTTTAATTCTAAGAAGTTTTATTACATTTATGGATTCATCGAGCAATTACCACAATCAGGCTTTAAAACTATTCCAGCACAAACTCTCCCATTATACCTTTTTGTGTTCACAACCACTCTCCAACCCTAACCGTCTGCAGTACAGTGAGTTACTTAATATGGCCCTTCCTGTTGTAGTCACTGTAATTCCCACTAAATGGATGAGACTATACAAATCTGATACATGGCACCATTGTAAAAGTTGGACAGTGCAAATAAGGTGGAATGGAATGGAATGTTAATGAGGGGATGGATTACTTTTGCCATCCCCTAGGATTTAAATGAACCATTCTTGATGTCGTCATGGGTACCTCACAACCACCAAGAAGAGGAGATCAGAGTGGACTGTGTCTTTTGGACCCCAGAATACTTTCAGTCAAAGCCTCCCAGATCTAGGAAATAAAATAGTAATATCAGGGACATTGAGAAGCAGAGGCAGCAGAACCAGGCGCCTGGCAGGAGAGGACTCAGCTTCTTGACGTTTGGTGGAGCCCAGCTCACTAAACCACCAGGTGAGACAGCTGCCTTTGGGCCGGAGGCTTGCTGCTGGCGTGAGGTTCCTCTGGGCACTTGTCAGTGGCGCTAAAGTGCTTTTTAGCATTTGCCTGAGCAGGGCAGAGGCTGTGCCTACCCTAGAGGCCCAAGAGGCCTAAGGACAAGAGGATCAGGGCCTAGTAGATGCTGAGAAGAGACTGTCCTGGCCCCAAAACTATATCCTACATCCTTGATGATCCTGAATTGTAACTTGTGACTTCACTTGTGCAGTGAATTACTTAATATAACCCTTCTAGCCTTAGTCTTTGTGACTCCCATACAAAGATTTGGTGAGACTATGCAAATAGTTTGTGGCATCATACTAAAGGGATTGAGCAGCTTGTTGCTAATGCAAATAAAGTGTATGAAACCTGTGATGATTATGTGTCTGCTTGGGTGGGCCATGATTTTCCATGGTTTAGCAGTTATGTGATGATGGAGTTATCCTCCATTATGTGTTTGATTTAATTATCCTTTTTGTGATGTGTGGTAAATATTCGCTTATATGCCTGTGGTTATGGTCCCAGACAGGAGTAAGTTGTCCATTAAAGAAGCTGAATTAGAGTGGGAAGTATCTTGAGCACTGTCTTATTAGAGGGTATGACTCAAGTCACCACCTTTATACTAGTCATGACCCTTACAAACTCATTCAATTCGCATCCTTGCACCACTTTTCTCAAATAAGGGGAGTTTCAAGTAAGAATATGTGCCCAAATAATTTCTTCTAGAAGGATCAGCACAAGGGTGGTCCCCATGTGGCAGAGGTTAAAGATGTCCCGAATGTCCAGCTTCTCCAAATTGCCATGCCACTCTATCATCTCTGACATCAGCTCCTCCTCTTCCCCTCAGTACTCTCCCTCCTTAGAGTTCCATATCTCTCTGTAATGTCTCACAGAACTCAGAAATTACAAAGGAAATGTGATGGTAGCGGCTGGGAGGCTGGCCAGTCCTGAGTCTATGAAAGGGGTCTGGAGAATTCTCCTAACTTACATGGTTGCAAGGGCTGGTGAACTCAAATCAGCAGGTCATATGACCAGCTGCTGTGTCTCAAGTCCAGGGGTGAGATGATGATGGACCAAATGCAGGACCAGAGTGAGAACTTTCCCAAAACATGGACATACATACCCTCAAGGGCAGTGACTTGAGTCATACACTCCAGGAAGGCAGAACTCAGGATTCTTCCCCACCCTAAACAGGCATAGAGATTAGGATTTACAGTCCATCCCAAAATGGAGGATGGTGGCTGGAGGGGCCATAGTAAGCAAGTCACTGCATTGCTTTGGCAAAACTCCCTCTTGCTCTGGGTCCTATATCTGGCTCCTCATCATCTGAACTGTGGTTCTTAAGCTGGAGGCTGTCCGACCTGATTTGGCAGCTTCAGCAAGTTTGAGTCAGCAGCCTGTCAGTCTGACCTGCAGATCGGGGTTTGTCCGGCTCTTCAGTTGTATGAGTCAGGAGAATCCTCTAGCCTCATGCCTGACGCATGAACTTGGGACTTGTCAGCCTCTACAGCTGTGTGAGCCACTTACTGACATGTTAGTTCTGTGAGACACTGCAGCAAATTATGGAACCAGAGATGGGAGGGACAGGACTGGGGGAGGAGGAGTGGTTGATGTTAGTTTGGAAAAGTTAGGCATGTGGGACATTTTATCCTACACCTCATAGAACCAGCATTGTTCTGACCTTTGTAAAAGAGATTATTCATTTACCC
>NW_006922305.1:886635-895062 GCF_000298275.1 Orycteropus afer afer | reverse complement strand
CAGTAGAGAATGCTGTGGGAGGGGCGACTGTAGAATTGGCAAAAAGTTGGAAAGAGGAGATACTTCTGACCTCTGTCTCACAGCAGTCACCCTTGGGGGGACGCTGATTGTTACTCTTTCACACCCTTTTGAAGTTACAGGAGATCAGACGCCTCTGCCATATCATTTTTACAGTTAACGTCAGAAGTGGGATTTGTTGCAATGGCTCCAAACTCATGGCAACATGGGACTTTGTAAGAGAGAATAAAGGGACCTGGGAAGTAAAACTTTTGGTTTGTGGATGATTACTTTGGTGGTTGTATATAGGTTTCAACCTATAGTGGTTGAAAGGAAACGTTATGCTGGAGCAGCACATAGGGCAATGGAGGGTAGAAAAACCACTCGGGTGACTTCTCTGTCATAAACAAGATGACAGGTAGGAGACCAGGGGCTTCTGTTTCCACCCAGCCAGAGGCTCATGGCCATGTGCACATGAATGGGAAGATACCGGTGGAGAAGAGAAGATGAGACCCGAATATTTTTGAAAAGGGTTATGTGTTTATTTGAATGTGGGAGCTTTGGTGGCCTAGTGCCTAAGGCACTTGACTGTTAACCTGAAGGCTGGCAGTTCAAACCCACCAGCCACTCCTCAGAAGGAAGACTGGGCAATCTCCTTCCATAGAGTTACTGCCTTGGAAACCCAAGGAGGGGTCACTAGGAGTCGGAAGTGACTCAGTGGTGGTGAGTTTATGAATATTGAATATTTCTCTTACCTAATGCTGTAAAAAGACCTAATTGTAGGATTGGTAGGAATTTTGAATATTACCAATAACAGCTTGTGACCCTGCCTTCAGCCAGTCTTTGATAGATATACTAAGAGAGAAGCTAGGATTTTCCCAAAAAGGACACGGGCTGCTAAGTTTAATGCATTCACCCTGTGTATAGAGTTTTGGGGGCTTGGTATTAAACCTGAACCCCTTCTAGGAAATATGTATCTGAGAGGACATGCAGACCCACTCAGAACTGAGAGAACAGAAGATTTGGCTTTGAAGGAAGGACCTACAAGGAAAAAAAAATGTATATTTTGTTTTTTGAATTTTGAGGAAGCAGTTTGCCTATAGGTACACTGAGGCAGGAAAACTCAGTGCCCATCAGAAAAACCCCATTTGTAGTACTGGAAGTTCAAGGGAGCTATGTTCAATTGATGAGTGGAAGTCGTTGAGGTGCAGTAATGAAGGTATGAGTTCATTTTGGATATGTTCCATTGGCACCTATTGATGTAGCTCACATGGGCTACATAAAGAAGGGTCCGGCTGATTTGATGTACAGGGAGGTGTATGGACTTATGAGCCTACAGCTGGTACCAGTTTACCAAGCCCACAGGATTTAGGGATGAGATGACCAGAACCCCACTGAATGGAGAGAAAATGACACTATGAGCTGTTGTGCATTGCTCAAATTCGATGGCTTGTTTTTGACTGGACTTGGTGTACAGATGCAGATGCTCAAAGTTCCAACTAGAACAGAAAGTTCTTTACCTCAAGGAACATGCTTGTCTCTCAGAGTATTGATTTGATAAAGACTGACAATTTAAACACTGGCTGTCTAAAATGGAAGGAGCTCTTGTGGCGTAGTGCCTAGGTCATTTGACTGTTAGCCAGAAGGTTGGTTCAAGGCCACATACCACTCTGCAGAAGGTAGATTGGGTCATGTACTTCCATAAAGATTTACTGCCGCAAACCCAAAGGGGGTCACAATGAGTCAGAATCAGCCTGATGGTGAGTTTGATTTTTTTATCTAAAACGAGGAGGGGGAGAGAAAAAGGCATGAAGTGGTTCACTCACACACTTCCGTGGGTGTGCATTCACTCAAAATTAGAGGGACCTGGGAGAATCTCCTCTGAATAGATTCCTCGTGTCTTGCTTGATCTGGGGAGGAGTGGGTGGGAATAGATGGCTATAGGACTATATGGGTCAGTTGTGAGTATTGATTTGCTAAAAGTGTTGTGACAGTAAAAACTGTTTGATACCTTGTGAGGCTTAGAGCAAGAGAATAACCTTCCAGTTAGTTTCTATCAGAATCAGAGAGGGTAAAGGAGGGATGACTTCGGAAAACCTGGCCCGATCAAATGCATACCTGCAGCAGACATGAATGGCTTGTACCTGAGTCACTTCACCCTGAGGACTCTTGTCCTGCTGAAGGACTAATTGTTAATGAGTGTCTTGGATTGGTAAAATGGTTGGGAGGAGGAAGAAAATCCTTTAGGTATGAAAGAGCCCATGGCTAGAAATGTCAGGAGATGGACTGTGATGAACTGAATTACTTATTATGGCCATTCTCTCCATAGTGTTTGTAACTCCCACCATGTGATTGGGTGGGGCTATGACAATTAGGTGCTGGTAATGCAAATAATGTCAATAGCAACCATATGGAGGTGTCATCATGCTAATAAAGTATATACGATGCTAATGGCCCAAGAAGAGAGCAGAGCAGAGCACCTCCTTCAAACTTGTGGTCCCTGTGCTGGGAACCAACTAGACTCGGGAGAAAGAGCTGTAACCCCAGACAGGCAGAAGCAGCAGCAGAACCGGAAGACCCGTGTGAGACATTGCAGTGGTGTTCCTGGCCTATGGAGTGAGGAAACTGCCTTTGGGCAGGGGGCTTGCTGGAGGGGCAGAGTGCCTTCAGACGCTCGGTGGAGCTAGGCTCACTGACCCGTGGAGCCAGAAAGCTGGGCCCCTTTGGGCAGGAGGCTTGCTGATGAAGTGGGTTTCCTCGGGGTACTTGTTTGTGGAGCTAGGCTTACCGACCCACAGAGAAATAGCTGGGCACCTTCAGTTAGACGGCTCGCTTGCAGAGTAGGATGCCTCTTACTGATGGAGCTAAAATGCTTTGTAACAGTTGCCTGAACAGGACAGGGGCCAGGATGTCCTAGGAAGTTCAAATGGCCCATCGCCAAGAGACGGAGGCTAGAGAGAGGAATGCATGCAGGCACAGTTGGGAAGAGACTCTCCGGACGAGAGAACTGTATCCTGAGTCTTCCCTGATCTGTATGGTAACTTGGTCCTTCTCTCACAAACCCTGTAAGTTGGGAGTGTCATCTGTGAGTTCTGTGTGGCCATTGCAATGAATTATTGAGCCCAGCAGAACTGTGAAGAGTGCAGTGGAGGAACAGCTGGTGTCAGAATTGGTATAAGGTTTGGAGGGAGGATGCATGTCTGCCCTGTCCCACACAGGAGGCAGCCTTGGCCTGATGTTGATGGTGATTCTCCACCCCAACCCCCCATGAAGTTAGAGGCAGAAAGAGGGCCCTCTCACACAATTTTTATGACCTGGCAACCACTGATCTGATCTTTCAACAATTTGGTGAAAATGGCATCTGTGGTGGTTAAGTTCATGTGTCAACTTGGCTGGGCCTGGTTGAGTGGCTGGGCAGCTGGATGTAGTTCTTCCCCATGGTAAGACTGGTAATTAACTCCATGGTAGAATGTATTGGAGCAGCTGAGTAGCTGTTTTGGGGATGTGGTCTGCTTCCCATGTATAAAATACAGCTTTGGGAATGGTCTTAGCTTACGGCATGTTTGAACCCTGTATGTAGCCAAGTTGTCGTTCAGCAGCCTGTCATGCTCTGCTGACCTTGGGACTTTCAATGGACTTGAATTAATGGCCTGCCATGTGGTTTGGTAACATGAGGACTGTGCCTTTTTACTTGTCAACCTTGGGCTTGTCAGCCTTAGCAGCCAGCAGCTGAGTGAAGAAAAGCCTCCAGCTTCAGTGGGTTGGGAGCAGGAGGCAGAGCTGAAGCCCAAGGTTGAGGGGCTTTCACCCAGTGCCTAGAGACTGCCACTTTGAACTTGGACTTAAAGCCTCCAAACTGTAAGAGAATAAACTCTTTCTTAAAGCCATCCCATTTGTGGTACTACGGCACTAGGGAACCAGAACAGCATCATACAATATGTAAGCTTTCTGGATTGCTGTTTTTGTCGCTCACCAAATTGCTCATAAGATTCGTCTAAGCTGATTAATTCATTGTTTTACATTCCTTACTAGTACCATATTTTTATGCAAATAACATACCCATTTGTTTGGCAGCTGCACAAACATCTTGAGTGTTAGTTTCCTATGAGCACTACATGTGTTACATGTGTGTATGCGTTATTTAAGTGGGTGCGTTATATGTGGAAGATGCAGTGTACAAACTGGATGTGCTTGTTTATCTGTTCACCCTTAAAGGAGATGTGAGTTGCTTCCAGGATTTTATTGTCAATTTAATGAAAATTATTGAAATTTGAGTACATGTTTTTTTGTGAACATTTTCATTTTTCTGGGTCATGTTAAGTTTGTATTTACCTTACATGAAACTACCAAACTCATTTCTGGAGTGGCTGTACTACTTCACGTTCCTACAAGCAAAGGTCCTATATTCAAATGTCCTATATTCTCTCCTGCACTTGGTATGTTCCATATATTTTAGCCGTTTAATACCTTATCAGAGATTGTTACTCTTCGTTATAACTGGCACTTTGTGTTGTCATTATATTTTATATTAGCCATTTTACTAGGTGTGTTGTGATATTTGATCATGGCCTTAACTTGCATTTATTTCAGTCACGTCTGATGAGGATGAACACTTCTCCATTTCTTATTTGCTGTTTGTAAATCCTCTTTCTTGTAGTGTCAGTTCATGCCTTTGCCCATTTTCCAGTCTGTGGTTTGTTTTCTTCCTGTGTAGTTTGTAGCATTACTTCTGTATTCTCAATACAGATCCTGTGAGATATGAGATATGCAAATATTTTCTCCTAGTCTGAAGGTCATATTTCACTCTCAGCCTGGACATTCAAGGAGGAAATATTTTAAATTTTCATCAAGTGCAGTTTCTTTGTTTGTTTGTTCTTACTGATTATAGTTTTAGTTTTATGTCTTAACATTTCTTTGCCTCCTGCTCAAATACTTTCTTTTAGAAGGATCAGCACAGGGCTAGTCCCTATGAGGCAGAGGTTAAAGATGTTCCCAATGTCTGACTTCTTCATACTGCTGTACCACTCCACTCCTCTCCTCTTCTCAGGACTCTCTCGCTTGTCTTAGGCTTTCAAATTTTGCTACAGTATCTCACAGAATTCACAAACTTCCAAGGAAACAGCTCACATGGTGGTGGAGACTGAGAGGCTGGCAAGTCCCAAGTTCGTGGGATAGGTCTGGAGGATTCTCCTAACTCATGTGGTTGACTGCTGCTGTCTCAAGTCCAGGGGTGAGATGACAATGAACCAAATGGAGGACCGGAACAAGAAAGCGAACTTTCCCAGAACATTCCTTCAAGGAAACTAAGAGTGATGACTTGAGCCACACCCTTCAGAAAGGTGGGACTCAAGATACATCCCACCCTAAACAGGCATAGGGACTAGGATCTGCAATACTTCACAAAATGGAGGACACACCAGTTCCTCTCCTAGGTAGACAAACGGAAATTTGTACATACATCCATGCAAAAACTTGTTCACAGTAACGTTTTTCATAGCCAAAAAGTGGAAACACCCCACATGTCCATCAATTGATGAATGGATAAATAAAACATGGTGTATTTGAACAATCCAGTATTACTGGCAATAAAAATAAATTTACTGAAATATTTTCCCAACATAAATGATCTTGAAAACATGTTAAGTGAGAAAAGCCAATCACAAAAGACCACATGTTGTATTTTATGGTTCCACTTATATGAAATGTCAAGACCAAGCAAATCTACAGAGATATAAAGTAGATTTGTGCTTCCGTTGACATGGGGTGGATACTAGATGGATACCTAAGGAGATGCTGCTGATCTGTACGGGATTTCCTTTTGAAGTGATGAAAATATTCCTATTGATTGTGGTAATGATCGTACAAATGAGTTAACAAAACTAAAGAGTTTTATACTGTAAATGTGTGGGTTTTATGTTATATGAATAACATCTCAATAAAGCTGTTATATTAAAAGAATATAGTTGTCTTTCTTTGTTAAGTCTAATTAACTCAACCCTAGGCTTTTTATAGTTATATACTCTTTGAGTGGATGTTCTGTAATGTACTATTCACATTTTGAAATATATCCAGTTTGTTCCTGTTTTTTTTTCTCCTTAATACCAATACTAATGTGGTTAATGTAAAGAGGTATTTTACCAAATAAATTTGCTAGTGGAATTGCTCCATTTGCAGCATCCCCATCCCCCCCCCCCCAAGAAAAAAAAACGAAGTAACAGAACTCTCCAAAAACTGGTGAATTCAAACACATTTTAAAAATATCTGTTAGGTGCAAAAGTACGCCATGACAAAAAAGGAACAGACTGTTGATCCTGACCTTCACTAGCGTTTACTGGTCTTTCCCGCGGCCCAAACCTGAAAGGTGAGTTTGTTCCGGACCAGTCGCCTTTCCTTGCTAGTCTGTGACCTTTATCATAAACTTCAATAAGAGCTTCAAACATTCTGGATTTGAAAGTCATGTATTGCAACCCACTTCCCGCTGGATAGGAGGCCTGGTGGATGAAGGGGTTAAAGTGCTACGCTGCTACTGGGTCCTGTAAGAAAGGTCACTAAGGGATGGACTCCACAGCAGTGGGCTGTTCTTGACTTTACGCTAGAAACTCAGCCCGGGTTTACCACGCAAGGACTATATAGCTTTTTGACTAAGTGGTGTTTGCCGTACGGAAACTTCAACTTCCTCTAAAATGGCCGCGCCCACAGTCCCATTTCCTAATTCTGTATAAAATGGATAAATGGCACCGCCATCTTTTCTGCCCATCTCAGGGAAAGAGATTTTATCCCACACTGTATTTTTTAAAACTCAACATTTTTTAAGCTTGAGCCTCCGAACGACTATCTATTTCCAGGCAGGACTGAGGCGCTAGGACCGTGTGGGTGACTCCTCATCCTTCCATCCATTTCTGGTTACAGGCGCAAAAACAGCCCGTTTGCCTCTTGTACGTAATGTATTCGAAGATGGCTGCCCCCAGGGTTACATGGCAAAGAGGGCGCGGATGTATTATTCCACCCCCTGCAGTCCAGAGAAGTGCTCCATAGGATTCCAAGGCTGTAAATCGTTATGGAAGCCAACTGCCTCATGTTCCTCGTGCAGAGTGGTTAGTGATTTCAAACCGCCAACCTTGAGGTTCGCATCCAAGTGCTTCAACCACTGTGTCGCCAGGGCTCCTACAGGCATATTAAACCCACGGCCATGGAACCGATTCTGATACATAACGACCCTAGAGTACTAAGTAGAACTGCCCTGTCGAGTTTCTAAGGCTGTAAATTTTTATGGAAGCGAAGAGCCACTGCCCCATCTTTATTCCGTGGAGCAGCTGGTGGCTCCGAACTGTGATTGGCAGCCAAAGCCTGAACCGTTACGCCGCCTGGGAGATGCACTTGTAGCTGTACTTCCTAGAAACCCTTCAGGCCCTCGTCGGTCACCGTACGCCGGTTGCCTCTGAGGTGGGGCCAGACATGGCGGCAGTTGAGGGAAGTGATTTCTGTCAGCGACTCATCCCGCTGGTGGGTGAAGAAAATCCGTTCGGTGCTTGGGGTCTTTGCGTGGAACCGGGTGACGGGTCTGATATCGTCCGTGTGTGGCGTTGTACTTGGGCGGCCGTCGGGACATTAACGTGGGTACCCCCTCTTTTGCGGGGCGTGGTAAGTACTCCGAGGTGGGAGCTGTGTGATTGGGGGTGTCTTTGGCGTCATTGGTAGCCTTCTCTCGGGATTAGAGATTTAAGATCCCCAGAGAACAACGACGGACAGTCTCGATGTCAGATTGGGGGTCTTCGCGGGTTCTGTGCCCGTGGGGCTCAGTCAGCGAGAACTGGACGGGCGTCTTTGTCAGCGGCCGCGGGCTACCCTTGGGGTTCTGTTTGGAGTAAATGCTGGAGGAGCTGTTTCGGGGTCCGCCGTCGGGGCTTTCTGGCCCCGGGTTTGGGATTATTCGGGGGGGGGGGTGTGTGTTTGCGGGGTTGGTCTGTGTGGACGGTTGCCGCTCCGAATGCCTTGATGGACAGACGCTAACTTTCACCGTCAGTGCGTTCTGCGCAAGCGCCCTGCTCGTGACCGCTTTTCAGTTAATCCAGTTGTTTCTTATGGTTGAACTGTCAGTCATCAACGTTTCCCGGCAGCTGAATGAGTTACCGTATCGACAAGTTATATGTGTTTTTGCTTCAGATGCGCCTTTTATCCTTCTTGCTGCATGTTTACAACGTGTTTCTCAAAGACATGTGATTTTCTTAGGTTCTTTCTGACATATGTAAAATAACATCTCTACCACTCTAAATTCGGTTTCCCGAAGCTAACCTTTGTCAGAATGTTAGTATATTTAAATGTGAGGCTTTTGTGTTATGTGCCTGTGAGTCATAATTCAGAGAAACTGTTAAATGGTCTTAGGATTTCCATTTTCACTTTATCGCATGTAATAAACGTTTAAAAGTTGAA
>NW_006922305.1:885026-885975 GCF_000298275.1 Orycteropus afer afer | reverse complement strand
TTTTGAAGTAAGTTACTCTAATACTATTCTGAACACTGCCCTCTATTCAAAACTAGCTTTGTTGAATGAATGCATTACTACTGCACAGTTACCGAATATTTTCCTCCTGCAGGTAATAAGCTAGAGTCTTTGTATCACGCCTTTCTTTCTTTGATTAGCAGACATCTTGTTTATAAATATTTTTGGCCAGGTGTGAAATGCATGAACTTTGCAATGAAATAAACCTGTTTTTTAATCATCCTACCTGTTGCTCATTGTGTGATGTGCATGTCATGTGTCTTTCCTAATTAGCAAAAAAGAGAAAGTAAAATCCCTCCCTTAGGCTATTTTGAAGAATAGGTAAAATACAATACCTAAAATAACATTTCTGACAGCCAGAAGCTTTGTTTATCTGAATAAACAAGACTCCTTATTTACATATTTCTATTTTGTAAAATTTGTATTTTTACATATTTTCTTTGTCCCTTCTTCTCTCCCTCCTTCTTATCTTTCTTTTTTTAGTAATGAAAACTTTTAAGATACGAACTCATTCTCATCTTATCTCTCTCTCTTTCTTTTGAAAACTTTTAAGGTATGAACTTCTAGTAACAGTGTGGCAACATCAATTTTATTTTAATTTATGTTTTATAATTTAGAACACATTATGTGCTTATGAATAGTGAAGAGAATGAAAATAACCTGTCCCTAATGTAGAACAGTAATTAATGGGACAAATAGCTATTTCAGAGTGTCGATGTGAGGTCATTACACAGCAAATGGGAACATCTGGACACAGAAGCAATGTATGCTCAGAGTCCATTTCTCCTTCAGCCCTTAGGTCATGTCTCGCTAGGCGCAAGAGGAATCCAGTGCAAGGAGGAGGAGGAGATTCCAGAATGTGCGCACCGTCATTTCTGTGAACACTCTTGACTGGAGACCGAAATTTTTTTTTTTTTTTTTTTTTTTTAGG
>NW_006922305.1:854881-884635 GCF_000298275.1 Orycteropus afer afer | reverse complement strand
ATCTCCTACATCCCTTCCAAGTGGATGGCAGTGGTAGCTGGGCACCATCTAGTTCTTCTGGTCTCATAGTTGTATAGGTTGCAGATCGGAGACCGAAATTTTTGAGCGGAAATTCAGAAGTGATCCAGAAGAGACAAAGATAGAGCGTACCAGTTAGCAACCATTTCCCAAATCCTGAAGAAGATGATCCAAGCTCAGGTGACTTGTGGTTTGTTCTATTCCTCAGTGGATTTGTAGTTGTTGTTTTTAGTTGCCATCCAACCAAAACCTAAACTCACTGCCATTGAGTCAATTCTGACTCATAATGACCCATGAGGACAGAAGACTGTGAGGAGGGCACAGGATGGTCAGTGTGTTGTACACAGGGCCACTGTGACTTGGCGCCCACTTGACAGCACCTGACAACAGCAGCAGGACAGAGTCTAACTATCCCATAGCGTTTCCAAGGCTGTCAGTCTTTATGGAAGCAGACTGCCTCATCTTTCTCCCATGCAGTGTCCGGTGGGTTCAAAACACTGACCTTTCGGTTAGCAGGCAAATGCTTAGCCACTGCGCCACCAGAACTCTGTAGTTACCGTCAGGTCAGCTTTGCTTCATGTATAACAGAACAATGGGTTTGTAGAGCTCTGCAGAAACCAGCATAATGAAGCAGCAAAGTATAAATTGTGTTTAGCAGGTTCAGGAGAAAAATACACTGAAGATTCTAACTTCTAAATCAGGGCAAGGTGGGATCGGGGTATGTTATTCTTGATATTCATTGTTGATTCTGCTACTACGTCTACAGGTACATGGTGACTATTAGAAGCTGTATTGTTCATTTACATGTAACTACCATATAGTTGGGAGCTCTGGTAGCATAGTGGCTAAGACACTTGCCTGCTAACCAGATGGCTGGCGGTTCAAACCCACCATCCGCTCCTCGGAAGGAAGGTTGGGCAATCTACTTCTGTAGTGATACTGCCTCGGAAACCCAAGGAGGGGTCGCTGTGAGTCAGGTTTGACTCGACGGCACATGACAACAACAACAACCATGTAGTTACTTGTAACTAGCATATAGAAGGAGCTCTGATGGCACAGTACCTAAGGTACTTTACTGTTAGCTAGGATGTCGGCAGTTCAAACCCACCAGCCGCTCCACAGAAGGAAGATGTGGCAATCTACTTCTGTAAAGATTTACCACCTCAGAAAACCAATGGGGGTTGTTGCCATGAGTTGGAATTGATTTGATGGCACTAGGGTATTTTTAGCATATAGTTTAGCAAGATGTTCTACTTTAGCAAAAAAGTATAATGAATACATGGTACAGAAACTTTGAATTTTTAACTTTTTGAATGAGTGGATGACTACATAATCACAGAATGTTTGAGTATGATTTTGATAGTATTACAATAGGTTCAGGAAAAGAAAAAAAAAAAAACACCTTGATTTCCTGCATGGGGAAAAGAGCAGAGTAACTTCTATACATTGCTTCTGTACCATCAAAAGAACATCACTTCACTAAACAGGACACTGTTACCACAGGAATCGCTGACGCTGGAGGACGTGGCTGTGGAGTTCAGCTGGCAGGAGTGGCAGCTCCTGGACCCTGCTCAGAAGGACCTGTACCGGGACGTGATGTTGGAGAACTATGGGAACCTGGTGGCCGTGGGTGAGGACAGCTGTCCTTTCAGTGGTCTTCCCTTTCTCAACTGCTTAACTTTTGAATGTACTTGCCTATTGAATAACTTCTTTTTGAAGGATCAGCAGATGTCCCAAATGTCCAACTTTTCCAAACTGCTGTACATTCATCATTTCTCACATCAACTCCTCCTCATCCCCTCAGTACTTTCCCTCCCATCTTCAGGTTTTGTATTCGCTGTACCAACACTGAATTCACAGATTGCCAAGGGAATGGCTCACGTCGTTGTGGAAGCTTCCTAGTCCCTAATCTGTGGGTCAGGCATTGGTGTTCTGGTTACATAATGCTGCTCTGACATGAAACATACCACAAATGGGGTGGCCTTAACCAACAGGAGTTTATTCTCTTACAGTTGGGGAGGCTAGAAATCTGGGTTCAAAGTGCCAGACTCTAGGGGTTGTGTGAAAGCCCCTCGACCTTGGGCTTCAACTCTGCCTCTTACTCCCAGCCTTGAAGCTAGAGGCATTTCTTCACTCAGGCAGCTACTGGCTGCTGAGACTACCAAGTCCAAGGTCACCCAAATAAAATGGCACAGTCCTGATGTTACCAAACCGCATGGCAGGCCATTAATTCAACTCCATTGTAAGTCCCAAGGTCGGCAGGGCATGGTAGGCTGCTGAGCAACGACACAGCTACATGCAGGGTCCAAGCGTGCCATAAACTATAGACCATGGCCAAAGTGGCTGCTTATTTATGGGAAGCAAACCACATACCCAAAGCAGCTAGCTACTCAGCTGCTCTAATATTCCACCATGAATTTCATCACTAATCTCACCATGGGGAATAACTACGTTCAGCTGCCCAGCCATTCAACCAGGCCCAGCCAAGTTGACACACAAACATATCCACCACAGTGGTTTGGAGGATTCATCTCACACATGTGGTTGCAGAGGCTGACGAACCCAAACGTCATCTCACACATGTTGTTGCAGAGGCTGACGAACCCTGTTGTTAAGTGATAGATTTTCACATCATTTTTTGCCCCAGGTAAGATACTCTCTTCTGAGAAAAGCTATGACTTTGGAGCTGTGAAAACTGTGTAGCTCCTAAATGTAACACATTTCCTTCTTAAACCACTACCCAGTTCAGTATGGGTGAGTCTTCTCTCATTTCCCATGAACAGGGTATCAAGCTGGCAAATCAGATGCCCTCTCCAAGTTGGAGCGAGGAGAAGAACTGTGGACAGGAGAAGATGAAATCCACTCTCAATTCTGTCCAGGTGAGGAAATGAGAACCAATAAGGTGGGTCAGTGGAAAAATCATTGAGATATTCTAGCAGGCCACCTGCCCTAGCATGCTCAGCTCTCTTGCTCTGTGGCCCAGGAGGTCCCCTGCGACCTCTCCTGCCAGTCTCCTGGTTCTGCTGCCACCATTCCCTGCTGCTGCTCCTCACCATCTCTCGTGGTCTCTGGTATTACTCTGTCTTCTGGATCTAGGAGGTTCCCAGCGCAGGGACCCTGAGTCCAGTGTTAGGTTTTGATGCAGGAGGTCGTTTGCCTATTTCAAAAGAACCAATCCTAAGTGTTGCAGAGGAACTAAACGCAAGGGAGGGCAGGGACAAGATAAGCCCAGGGTCGGAGACAAAGGATCCATCCAAGTGGAAACTGGGAGTGGGGGTGGGAGCTGCTTCATAGTGGGGAAAAAGTGAACAAAGAATTCCACTGGAAACTGGGAGTTTGGGGAGTGTGGGAAAATGAACAAAGACCTTCACCAGATACGGGGGGTTTGGGGGTGGGGGCATCTGAAGAGTGGGAAAGAACACAAAGAGTCTAAGCAGAAATTAGGGGGTGGAGACTAGGAAAGTACTAGGAGAGAGAGACAGAAACTTAGTAGATTCTGGCAGGTCGGGTAGAGAGTGAAGGATTTATCCATCACAAAGGATGGCCTCCACTCCTGCCTCTGTATTAGTGGTTGTGAGAGTCCCCTTTCCACCCCTGAGGTGGCTCATTTTAAGCCTAAGGGGATGGCAAACTGACCAACCAATCCCCATTTCATAGTTCCATACCCCTTATTTGCATGGTGCCACCTCCACAAGGGTGCCATGCTCCTATTTGCATTATTAGAAAGTTATCCAATCCTCTTGGTGGGCCACAGACACCTTATTTACATCACCCAAGAGTCATTTGGTGGGAATTGGAAAGACTGTGGCTAGATGGGCCACCTTAAGGAATTCACTGCACTGTAGTCTTAAATGCTGGTTATCCAGGTATTACCTTGAGTGTTTTTCCATGCTGAAGTTCCTTCAGAAATGTCTCTGTTGTTTGTATTTATTGTTTAACTGGAAAAGACCTTTTTAACATCTTTCTTCATTTCCACCACAAACCAGGTCATAACTTCTGTCTTCATCAAATTTGTTTCTTCGTAACTTTTGCTAATTCTAATGATTTTGTCTAAGACCTCACCACTGCATTAATGCCCAAAGCTTTGTTGTAAAGCATGTGTCAAGTATGATTCACTGAGTTCTAGGGTGTTTACAAAGCTGGGGAAGCATCACCACAGTCACTTTGGGGATGTTTTCAAGTCCCCAAAATGAAACCCTGTCACCATCCTAAGTCACTATCCACTTCTCCCTGCTCTCACCTCTGCACCTCACCTCTGCACACCTCCACGTCATTAGGCAGTCACTACACTGCTTTCTACTCTATCATTTTTCTATAAATTTCTTAAAGTAACACGAAGTGGAATATTTTGAAATTGACATTTTTCACCAAGGATAATGTTTTTGAAATCCATCGATGTTTTATAATGTATTAATGCATAAGTCTTTTTAATTGCTGAATAATATTCCATTATTCTATTGTGTGGATAGACTACATTTAATTTATCTGTTTATCAATTGATGGGCATTTACATTTGTCTTAAATTTTATAAATTAATATCATTCTTAATGTAATGCCTACAGCACTTGACTGCTAACCAGAAGGCTGGTGGTTCAAGCCCAGCAGCATCTCCTTGGAAGGAAGGTTGGGCAATCTACTTCTTTAGTGATACTGTCTTGGAAACCCAAGAAGGGGTCGCTATGAGTCGGGTCGGACTCAACAGCACATAACATCAAGAACTATAACATTCATGTAAAATTTTTTTATAGATTTATGTTCTCGTTTCTTTTAGGTATATAATTACGTAAAGAATTAGAATTGCTGGATTGTATATTAACTCTATGTTTAACTTTTTAAAAATATCCAGAATGTTCTCCAATCCAGCCGTACTGTTAAACATTTCTACCAGCAGCATGTGAAGGGTGCTCATTTCTCCAGTTGCTCGCTAGTACTTGACAACAGTCTGCTGTATGGTAGTCACCTTAGTGGATGTGAAGTAGTATCTCACTGTGGTTCAATCTTGTTTCTCTGATGATTAATGAAGTGAAGCATTATCAATGTGATTACAGATCCATCCTTCTCAAAATTTCCATTCTTCTTTGTGCCTAAGATAGAAACTTGACTCTAATAATGCTATGTCATTTCTTAATCATGGTGACTAATGCATTTGTAAGGAGCTCTGGTGGCGTAGTGCCTAAGGCACTTGACTGCTAACCAGAAGGCTGGCGGTTCAAACCCACCAGCCACTCCTCAGAAGGAAGATGGGGCAATCTACTTCCATAGAGATACTGCCTCGGCAACCCAAGGAGGGGTCGCTATGAGTCATGTCCAACTCGACGGCACATAACAACAACAAATGCATTTGTAAGGAGCCTGGGTACTGAAATGTTTGAACATTTGGCTGGAAACTGAAATTGGCACTTGAAACACACTCACTGGCTTTGCAGGAAAAAGACCTGATGATCTCCTTCCATAAAGATTATACTTAAGAAAACCCTATGATAAAGTTTTCCTCTCTCACAAGGGGTTGCTATGAGTTGGAATTGACTCAATGGAATCCAGCAACAAAAGCATCTTTGCCAACCAGGATTGAAGAGAATCTTTTTTATTCTTCCTCATGTATGATTTCAGCTGATTAGCCATGCAAGGGAGTGATCTTACCCCTCAGTCTATTTTTCAGGCATTTCATAATGCAAGTTTTGGGTTCTCTGTGTATTTATAAAATTGTGCTTGTAGTAGTAGTAACACCATGACCCGTCTAACTGCATAGCAGATGAGCAGCCCAAAACTGATCCCTGTGTGGTGGAGGTCAGACATAACTGCACTCTCCAGCCTTGTTACCAGTTCTGACACCAGCTGTCCTTCCCATGGCATTCTTTACTTCTCTTATGGGTTTGATTATCCATTGCAGTGGCCACACAGAACTCACAGAGCAAAGTTACAGTTAAATGGTTGCTGTGTAGAGAATTATTTAATATCGTGTTTCTAGCTGTAGTCTTTGCAATTTCCTTCAAATGACTGGGTAGGACTGTGCAAATGAGGTGGTTGTGGCCCACCAAGGAGATCAGATAGCTTGCTGATAATGTAAATAAGGTACATGGCCCTGCTCTGAGGGTTGGACCATGCAAATAAGGTGCCTGGAACCCTATTGAGGGGATTTGTCAGTTGCCGTCCCTCTAGGCTTAAAAGGAGCCATCCTAGAGGCAGTAAATGGGAGCTCACAATCACAAGAAGTAGGACGGAGTGCCTCCTATGGACCTTGGATGCCTGTGCCGAAAACCTGCTTGACCAAAGAGAGCTGAACAATGGAGATGGCAAGAGTCGACAGCAAACTCACAGGGGACATCTCAGTGGACTTCTGGGCACACAGAACAAGAGAGCTGTTCACCTTCAGGCAGGAGGCTTGTTGGCAAAGCAGGGTGCCTACAAGCACTTAGTGGAGCTAGGCTTGCCTGTCTGTGGAGCTAGAGCCTAGTGCCTTCTTGCTGAGGCTTATAAGTGCAGAGGTGGGTCTCTGGGCACTTAGCACCAAAGCTAAAAAGACTTTGTAAAACTTGCCCGAGTAGGGCAGAGGCCAGGAGTGAGGGCCAGAGAGAGGCCTGCCTATGGGCACAACTAAGAAGAGGCTATCTGGATCAAAGAACTATATCATGAGCATTCCTAAACCTGAATTGTAGCCTTTCACTTCCCTAATGAACCTCGTAACTTGGAGTATGCTCTGAATTCTGTGTGGCCATTGCAACAGATTACTCAACCCAGAAGAGAAGTAGAGAGTGCTGTGGGAGGGATGGCTTGTGTCAGAATTGGTAAAAAGGTTGGAGGGTGGTGGTATGCCTCATAGGAATCAGCCTTGGGCTATTTTATGTATTTATTTATTTTTAAATTGTGATTTGGGTGAAAATTTACAGAGCAAATTCACTTTCCATACAGCAGTTCACATACACTTTGTCTCATGACATTGACTGCAGTTTCCCACAATGCAACAGCTCCCCTCACACTTCCTCCCCGTAGTTACCTCTTCCCTGTGTCCATCCCTCCAAGCACTCCTGCCCCCTGAGCTGTCTCCCTGTGCATAAAAAGCCCTCTTTCTCCCATGATTGTTCTCTTCAAGGAGTGTATCCCCCTCAGGTAAATGTTCAACTCATACACCTGTCTTTTGTTTGGCTGAAAGCCACAGGTGTGTGTTCAATTCCAGACCTGAAGGGCAGCTAGGGATATAGTTACAGTGTTTCCAGCAGGCTCTATCAGACCAGCAAACTTGGTCCCTCTTTTTTTTTCTCAAATGATTTTGAGTTTTGTTCCACATTGTTCTCCCTCTCTATCCAGGATCTCCTACATAGATCCCCCTCCGAGTGGTTGACAGTGGTAGCCGGGCACTGTCTAGTTCTGGTCTCATAGTCGTATAAGCTGCGGATTGCATGGTGTACCAGTCGCTAGGACTAGTTGTTTCCATGAGTCTTTGGTTTTCTTCATTCTTCTAGCCTTAGGCTATTGATTTGATCCTCTTCCCACCTTGTGAAGTAGGAAGAGGTCCGATGCCTCCCCCACCATACCATCTTACAGTGACATGTTAAGGAACAGGGTTCAACTCAGGATCAGGAAGCATGTCGGCAGAGTCCCCTGTCCAGTACCGACCAGGTCTCTCAGCTTCTCTCAACCCCAGGTCGGGCATCTTCTCAGCCCCCGGGACAGGCTTCTCTCGGCCCTGCCGTCTGTCACAGCTGGCTCTGCCACTGGGCCCTTCTAGGCCTGTCACAGTCCTTAGTGTTACGGCTTTTGACCTGTGTAACAGCTCTTCTGGGATTTTCCTTGACTCCTCTTTCTATTTCTCTTTCTCCTGTCTGCTGCTTCCTGCTGCTTCTCTTCCTGCTGCTTCTTGTTGCAGAATCATCTGTATGGCTGGTTGCATGTACACACACACACACCCCTACACCTCCTTATCAATTTCAGTGCTTGGCCTCCTCCCAGCAGAGGACCACACTCTGACCAGTCTCCTCTCAGCAGGGCACAGACATTTCATTTGCACAGTCTATTGACCAATCTTTGCAAAGTACATACCAATCACAGGCCTACACAGGGCCAGACAAAAACTATCAAACAAGTTGTTTACAGCTTCCCCAGGAGACATATCAAAGCCTCTGGGGTAGAAAACTAGGGCAAAGGATTTAGGGGAAATATCTCTTAAGCTGTTTTCCCAGAGAACCCAGACAAAAGGCCATATAAAGGGACTCGTTTCACCACAGTATGTCAGATAGCTCTACAGAAAGGACATAGAGGCAGCATCCTCTGACTTCCAACTTCATCAGGAGGAAAGAGAATCACCACCAGCAGTCCAAGGCTGATGACTATGAGGTGGGAGTCAGCCATGCCACCACCACCTTCCAACCTCTTTACCAATTCTTACACCAACCATGCCTCCCACAGTACTCACTGCTTCTCTGGGTTCAGTAATTGGTTGCAGTGGCCACACAGAACTCATAGACAATACTCATGGCTATGGGGTTTATTAGGGAAGTAACAGGTTATAACTCAGGTTCAGGAATGCACTGAGGATAGTATTCTTTGATCAGGAGAGTCTCTCCTCTGCTATGCCCTCAGACACACCTCTCTGGCTCTTAGCCTCTCAGCCTGGACTCTGCCCTGCTCAGGCAAGTGTTCCACAGCTCTTTTAGCTCTGCTGACAGGTGCATTCCATTCTGCCAGCAAGCTTCTTGCCCAAGGGCACTCAGCTTTCTCACTCCATGTGCCAGGTAAGCCCATTGCTCTGTCTCATACCTCTTGATTCCACTGCCGCCATCTCTCTGCTGGGGTGTCTCCCTGCCAAGGTGTCTCTGCCAAGGAGGGCCAGTGCAGGGGTCTTGAGTCCAAGGACATGCTCCACTTCACCTCCACCTCGTCTCTCTTAATGGCAGTGAGATCCCTTCCCTGCCTCTGTTGTTGTTGTTATGTGCCGTTGAGTCAGACCTGACTCATAGTGATACCTCCTTGGGTTTTTGAGGCAGTATCATTATGGAATTAGATTACCCCATCTTCCTTCCATCCCTGCCTCTAGGAAGGCTCATTTTAAGCCTGCAAAGTGACAAAACTAAGCATTCTCAACATCGTTTTACACACCTTATTTGCATGGCTCCACCCAGTAATCTGGTGGGAGTTACAAAGACTGGCTAGAAAAGCCATTCCAAGTAATTCACTGCACCGCACCATGGTAGGGCACAAACACCTTATATTTGCATAGTTCTACCCAGTCATCTGGTGGGAGTCACAAAGACCACAGTTAGAAGAGTAACTCATTGCACCACAGCTCTCTAAGGGATCCTGTGGTTGGTGAGTCAAAGCTCTAACACGTATCTGACCAGACTGAATTTACCAAGAAATAAGGAAATATTCTAGGAATAAAGATGTTTATAGTCATGAATGAGACCTTAAGCGTTTGATCATGAGGCATTTTTGTTACAATTCAAGGCTGTGTGAAAGTAACTATAAAAATGAACAATAAAGAGATGGATTAGTTTAACATCTAGAGAGCATAGAGTTTATGATGTTATAGACAGGGAGGCATGATACCATGACAGACCAGAGACATAATCTTATTTTGAATAAGGAAATGGGTGACTCAGAAGGAAAGAAAATGTGAAATTGAAGAGGTAGAAGGCTGTGAGGAGGACTTTTGAAAAATTAGCCTGAAATTAGCTACATGAATGCCAGTGTTAGGTTGTATTTGTAAGAGGCCTGATGGAGTGGAAACTTTACCTTCTACAAATATATCTTGATGTCTTCCACCTTTCATGTCACCATTATCCACATTTCATAATCTGCAAATGTCTCCTTTATTTATCTCCTTGTTTGTTTATTCAATTTCTGCTGTCTAGAATTGAACCTCAGTGAAAATAAGGACTATTTTATATCCCAAACATGAGCACAATGCTTTGTATATGGTACCCATTGAAATGAATGCAGCTCTCATGATTTTGAATCAGCCACTGTGGTCTGATATTCATTCACTAGACTTCTTTTAGGAGCTTTGATAGCGTAGTGTCTAAGGCACTTGACTGCAAACCAGAAGGCTGGCGGTTCAAACCCACCAGCCACTCCTCGAAAGGAAGGTTGGGCAATCTACTTCCATAGTGATACTACCTCAGAAACCCAAGGAGGTGCTGTTATGAGTCATATCCAACTTGACGGCAAATAACAACAACAACAACAGACTGCTTTTACTTTTAATGTTTACATTAGTGTGCTTTTACCAATATCCCAGAGATAAAGAACGTGCACACATGGATTTTCCTTTATACTTATATTGTAGAGTTTTCATTAAAGAGCCCACTGACACCAAGGTATTTTTGAAGTAGATTTATTTCAGGCTAAGATTATGAAATAATTCATTGTCGTCTTCTTTTCTAGAAATTGGGAAAGTTGATCATCTACAGTATCACTTGAAAAATCAAAGAACCCCAAAGTCTGTGGACCAATGCCATGAATATAATGGATTTGGAAATATTTTCAGTCAGAGAAAAAGTAGGATTCCATTGGAGCAATTACATGATATGTGTGACTTTCATGGAAAAACTTTAAAATCAAATTCAAGAGTAGGAAACCGCAACAAAATCTGTGACCTGAAAACCGTTCCTGAGTTTAATGGAGATGGACAACCTTTTCTCCAAGATAAGTATGAAGAACTTTATACTGACGTGAAATTTCCTGAAAGTCCAAAATCCAACAGGAACAAGTCCGAGATCCTTAACCACCGCAGAACTGCCAAAATAGTGAATGCCCATGTATGCAGTGAATGTGGCAGAGCCTTCATCAAGAAGTCTCAGTTCATTGATCATCAGATGATTCATACAGGAGAGAAACCTCATGGATGCAGTGTGTGTGGGAAAGCCTTCTCCAGAAAGTACAGGCTGACTGAACATCAGAGAGCCCATGCTGGCCTGAAATATTATGAGTGTACGGAATGTGACAAAACTTTCCTCAAGAAATCACAACTCAACATACATCAGAAAACTCATATGGTAGAGAAACCATATAGATGCAGTGAATGCGGGAGAGCCTTCAGCAAGAAGTGTTTGCTCATCTACCATCAGCGAACTCATACAGGAGAGAAACCCCATGGGTGCAATCTGTGTGGGAAATCCTTCTGTACCAAGTCTAGTCTTACAACTCACCAGAAAACTCATACAGCAGAGAAGCCATATGTATGCAGTGAATGTGGAAAAGGCTACATGGAGAAGAGGCGTCTTATTGCACATCACCTAACTCATACTGGAGAGAAACCCTTTATATGCAATGACTGTGGGAAACGATTCGCTTTGAAGAACAGTCTCATCACTCATCAGCAAACTCACTCCAAAGAGAAATCATATACATGCAGTGAATGTGGCAAAGGTTTTTCCATGAAACACTGTCTTATAAGACATCAACGAACTCATACTGGAGAGAAGCCTTATATATGCAGTGAATGTGGAAAAGGCTTCCCCCTGAAGAGCCCTCTCATCAGACATCAGCGAACACATACAGGAGAGAAACCCTATGTATGCAGTGAATGTGGAAAAGGCTTCACCATGAAGATTGATCTCATCATACATCAGCGTATTCATAATGCAGAGAAACCATATATTTGCAGTGATTGTGGAAAAGGCTTTACTGTGAAGAGCCGTCTCATTGAACATCAGCGAACTCATACAGGCGAGAAACCTTATTTATGCAGTGAATGTGGAAAGGGCTTCTCAGCAAAGATTCGTCTGATTGGACATCAGAGAACTCATACAGGAGAGAAGCCGTATATATGCAGTGAATGTGGGAAAGGCTTCACTGAGAGGAGCCACCTCAATGTACATCGGCGCACTCATACTGGAGAGAAACCCTACATATGCAACGTGTGTGGGAAAGCTTTAAGTGGGAAAAGCGTGCTTATCGCACATCAGCGAACGCATACTGGAGAGAAACCCTACATATGCAATGAATGTGGGAAAGGTTTTGCTAGGAAGAGTAATCTTGTTGATCATCAGCGATCTCATACAGGAGAAAAATCTTATATATGCAGTGACTGTGGAAAAAGCTTCACTGTGAAGCGCACTCTCATTATACATCAGCAAACTCATACCACAGAGAAATCATATATATACAATCAATTTGAAAAGGCTTCAAAACAAAACGCACTCTCGTTATACATAAGCGAACTTATACTGAAGAGAAATTCTATGTGATCGTTAATTCTGTTTGTCAATCTGACTAGGCTATGTTTCCCAGTTGTTTGGTCAAACACTAGTTTAGTTGCTGCCATAAAATAGCTACCCAAAAAAAAGAACAAAAACTAGTCATCAGTCATTTGAGGTTGTATCAGTGTATGGTGAATCTTAAGCCTAATGACTTCTGAGGTATAAGAAGCCCAGAATAGACACAGGGACGCACACATATACATACTGTGTTATATATATGGCCCTTCTAGCCATAGTCCTCTATTTTGTTAGGTGTTTTCAATCTTAGCCTCTGTGCCTGTGGTTATGGTCCCATTTGGGAGTGAGTTGTCTGTTAATGACAAAGGATTAGGGTGAGATGTATCTTGATATACCACATTATTAGAGCGTGTGACTCAACTTCCCCCCTACACACCTTTGTACTTTTTTGTTCAAGTAAGGAGAATTCCCTCGAGGGTGTGGTCTGCATCAAATATATATCTGAGTACTCTGGCAAAGTTCTTGCTCTGGATCCTGCCTCTGATTACTCATCACCTGACCTCTAGTTCTGGGACTTGAGAGAGAGTCTCAATTTGTGGTCTGACTTGCCAGTTTAGGTTTGTCAGCCCCTGGAACCATGTGAGTGAGGAGAATCCTACAGATTAACTCCTGACACAAGAATTTGGGACATGTCAGTCTCCACAGCCTCATGATCCATTTCCTTGGCAGTTCATGAGTCCTGTGAGATGTTGCACTGAAGTATGGAACCCAAAGTTGGGAGGGAAAGTACCAAGAGAGGAGGAAAAGTTGATGTTCGAGGTGATAGTGTAGTACAGCAGTTTGGAAGGGTTGTACATTTGCCCTGTTTTTCACCTAAGACCCATAGGTACCAGCTCTGTGCTGCTCTTTTTGAAAGAAATTATCCATGCACATACACAGGGAAAGACAGCATGTGAGGATCATCTGCAAGCAAAAGCACCCCAGGAATCATTGGCAGCCACCACAAACTAGGAGGAAAGGCTCACAGGTGGGATCAACATGGCTGAGAGCCTGACTTTAGCCTCCAGAAGTGTGAGAAAACTTCCTGTTCTTCAAAGCCAAGCACCTGTGCTATTTCTGTTAAGGCAGCACTATGAAACCCAGTGGCACTCTAGGAATGCAGTGTGTGCACCCAGAAGACATGAGAGATGTTACATAGGAAAGACTCCATCTGTATGTTCTGAGTGTGGAAAATTCTGTTCACACAAATAAGGTTTCATTGCCCATCAGAGAGTTTACACTAGAAGATAAACCATAGGAGTCCATGAATGTGGGAAAGCCTTCACCACAAAGTCATTGCTCAGTGTCCATCAAAGAACTCATATAGGAGAGACCATAGGATGCGACGACTGAAGAAGGCTTTCTCCCTTTGTCAAACCTTGTTAAACATAAGAGAATGCACACATGAGAAATGTGCAGACCCAGTCAAGTTTGAAGTTCATTTAACAGTCAAAGCTCATTACAAACAAATGAACTTATGCAGAAGAAAAACCGTGTTTATACGGTAACTTAAAATGTGTCTCTGCAACTCAGGCCTCTTTATACATATTTCAGTTTCTAACAGATTGCAATGTAATCACTATGGGACTGCCTCTTGTGAGATGTGCACCCTCAAGGGATTAAAGAAGTTGCCCAGAATAGAAACCTTTTGAATGCAGTGCCTTTAATAATCATTACCTCCAGTTGTCAGTTAGTGAACGGCATGCAGGAAGATAAAAACTCATCCATTTAATGTGGAAATGCATTGAGCAAAAATGTGTAATACATATTTATACTGAGATACTAATAAAACAATGATTTCTGTTGATTCAGTTCCCACTGATAGCAGTCCCAGAGGACAGTAGAACTTCCCTCATAGGGTTTCCAAGGCTGTAGTCTTTACAGAAGCAGATCACCACATCTTTTTCCCTGTGGAATGGGTGTTGGCTTTGAACTATTGACATTTCGGTTAGTAGCCAAGCACTTAGCCAGTGTATCATCAGGGCTCCTCAGACTGAGATAATTCCTGTAAGTGCAGAGACTAGTAACTCTAATGATCTGATAATTACTAAGTTTCTAGCTGATACCAAAATAACAGCCAGTGGAAAGCCTTTACCCAGAAATAAAATCTCAGTAAGTGTCAGTTCACTCTAGAGAAAAGCTTGAAGATAACAGTGAATAGGGCACTGTTTTGGTGATACATCTTTTGTCACATCATTTGTCATGAAACCATATAGAAAATAAAACTTTGAACATGCTAAATATGAAGCACCTTTAAGCACAGTATTAGAGAACTCATGAAGGAATGAAGTCAAGTGAAAATTACATTTGTGTGCTTTTTGTTAAGAATCATGTCAGAAAATACACCTGATGTCCATTTTCAGGCTGGATACTTTGAAATGTAGTCCTTGATGCCTTGTTCATGGTTCCATCATTTTGAAAAAGCAGCCCAGTCCTCACCACTAATTTTTATTCTTAATTAAAACACAAGAGTGTTCTGTGACTATCCCATCTTATTTGATTTGTTCTTAAAATTTTTAGCTCTAAATTTGTGAATGTAGCATATGACATAATATTTTAAATTTATAAATGTAATGACATATTTGGAAATGCTTAACTGAGTTTATTATGTGATCTAAGTTTACAAACCACCTTTGAAGTTGTTTTTATAATGATACATAATCTGAAATAATTTTAAGCTCACACAAACTAGCAAATATAGTCCAGAGGCTTTCTTAGTATCCTTGACTCAACTTAAACAGAAAACATCTTACATAACAATGTGTCATTATCAAAACCAGGAAAATGGCACAGATACAATGTTGTTGTTATTATGTGCCGTCGAGTTGGCCCCGACTCATAGTGACCTCTCCTTGGGTTTCTGAGGCAGTATCACTACTGAAGTAGGATTGCCCAACCGTCCTTCCAAGGAGTGGCTGGTGGGTTTGAACCGCCAGCCTTCTGGTTAGGAGTCAAGTGCCTTAGGCACTATGCTACCAGAGCTCCTACAGATACAATACTGTTCATTAAATTCCTAACCTTATTTGTACTTGTGATTTTTGTATGAATTTTTTGTTTGGTTTAATTCTAAGCTGTTTAATTACATGTATAGATTTATGTTACCACAATCAGGAGATGACGTTATTTCATCAACACAAACTCCCCTGTGCTACCTTTTGTACTCACTCACTCTACAAGCCTAACTTTGGCAACCATTAATCTGTTCTCCAGCAGTGTGGAATAATATACAGTGACAAAAAAGGACAACTGATGGATACATGTCACAACTAGGATAAATTTCAAAATATGCTGTGTGAAAGAAAAAAGACAGTATATACCATACAATTCCATTCAAACAACATAAATTATAGCAAAAGAGATCAGTTTACTGGTTGCTAGGAACTGAGTAGAGATTGCAATGGGGAATTACTAGTTAATGGGTATGGGTTTCCTTTGCATATGATGAAATATTTTCGAACTAGATAGAGATGATGACTGCATAATACTGTGTATGTAATAAATTGCACTGAGTTGTGTACTTTAAAATGATTATATTTTGAAAATTTTACTTCATTAAAAAAATGTATCCAGGATAGTTCTATTTCCTTCCTGACCATTTCTGCTAATGTCATTTTATATTTATAATGAAAGTATAAAAATGTTACAATTATTGTTTTGAAAAACCTTTTTTTTTTTTTTTTTTACAGAAGTTAAGATAGTAGAAAAGGAAAGGATTATTTATACAGTCTCTTCTACTTACATATTGCCAATTTCCAGAGTCATCCATTACTTACTATTGGAGTTACCATCTGAGTTGAATTCCTTTCATCACTCAAACTTTTCTAATATCATAATTTTGCCTTTATTTTGTAAAAATTTTGCTGGATGTAAAATTCTTTGTTGAAAGCCCCCCACACACACACTTTAGCCACTTGACTGTATCATTCCATTTCTTTTTTTCCACTTTTTTCTGATCTAAACTTTCTGATAATGCTTTTCATCTGTAAGTAATGAGTTGTCTTTTTTTTTTTTTCCCCAAGATATTTTCTTTCTTTGGCTTTGATAATTTGATGTAGCCCCTCTTTATGCTTATCCTATTAGGATTTTGTTGAAAATTTCCAGTCTGCTATTAATTTATTTCATCATATTTGGGAAGTTGGTGGACATTATTTCTTCAGATAATTTTTCTTCACCCTCTTAGCTGTTCCCCTATGATTCCTATTACAAATATGTTAGTATGTTTGATGTCTCACAAGTCACTGAGACTTTGTTCATATTTCTTCAATATTTTTGGTTCTATACAGTAGCTAATTCTTTTGATCACTCTTCAAGTTCACTGATTATTCTCAATCTCAGATCTATTGTTGAGTCCATGTCAGTTTTTTTTTTTATTTGATTGTACTTTTAAGCACCAACATATCTATTGAGTTCTATTTTTCTAATTTAATACTGAGATTCTCTGTTTATTCAGTCATTGTCACCATATTTTCAACATAATTTTCTCTAAGTCTGTGAATGCATTTAACATACAGGCTTTTGAATTTTGCTACCTCCGTCATAAGGACCCACTGAGAGTCAGTATTACTGAGTGATTTGTTTACTGAGTATGGATTACACTTCCCTGTTTTATTGTATGTTTCCTATTTTCTCTTGAAACAGTGACATTTGTCATCAAGTATACAGAAGCACATTATATGGCTGGGCAGAGACAAGTCTCCAAGAAGGAACTAAATTCAGGAGCTCACAGGATAGAGTGGAACTCATACGAGAAAGCAGGTAGCTATCATATACATTGTGTGTTACAGCACAAAAGGTATAGACATGGAACCTTTGGGTTTTTCTGGAGTAGCAGAGGGAGTGGAAGGAAGCTCGCCTAGAGTATGAATTTAAAGGTGAATTTTCCTCCAGCAGTGGGTGCCACCATTCCACCCAGTCATATCCACCCACACCTTCTGCCCCATCCACTTGGCATGTATCACCACCTGCTTCAGCACCACTGGGCCAACAACAGCAGCCAGTACTTGCCCGTCCTGCCTTCAGCTGCTCTACATCATCAATGATCAGAAATATGTCCCCACACACCCACCTGTTACTGAATCCACCCAGAGGCAGGTAATGAGAACCCCACTCCTGTGAAACTAATGAGCAGAATAACACATCTGCCCTAGTACCAAGATATATCAGAACAAAATAAAAAATCAGAGTGAAGCAAACCAACATACAGTCAACAAGTTAATACTGTAACACTACATTGTCTTGCAGACAACAGACAAAACCACACATATGAAAAAAAAAGATGGCTCATACACATGACCAAAATACAGGGCCAGAAAACCTTCTGGTTGAAGAAATGCTATTAGAACTACCTGATAAGGAATTCCAAAGAATTATATTTAGGTACTTTCGGTGGACTGAGAGAAAGTTCAAGGAAAACACAGACAAAACTCTGGAATTCATTATATATATATAAGGTGACAAACAACAAAAAAAGGAAAATTGAAAACTATACAAAAACATCAAATAGAAACCCAGAAGAGTAATACTAAAATTTCAGAAATAGATAACTCATTGGAGGGACAAAGTAGTAGAATTGAATCAATGGAATACAGAATTACCAAGATTGAAGACAAATCTTTCAACACTAATCTGTTAGAGGAACAATCAGAAAAAAAAGAATGAAAAAGAAATAGGAAGAAAGCCTAAGAATTGTGGAATACTGTCAAGAGGAATAACTTACATGTCACCAGAATTCCAGATCAGGAAGGGTTAAAAAAAAAAAAAAAGGATATCACCAAGAGAATTCTCTAATTTGTTGGAAGAAAATATCCCAAATATGATGAAAGATGAGAAGATATGCATTTGAGCTCAACAAACCCTAACGATACAGCCCAAGAGAAAACCACCAAGATCTAATCAAACTTTCTGGAACCGAAGACAAAGAATCTGGAAATAATCTCAGGGAAAATGGAAAGTCACCTACTGCAAAAAGGGCAGGGGGTGGCATCTTCTGACCTCCTCTAACTTCACAAAAGGAAGACAGAATCACCAGCAGTGGCCCAAGGATATTCTTATGAGGCCAGACATGCTGACACCCTCCAGCATTTTACCAGTTCTGACACCAACCATCCCTCCAACAGCACTCACTACTTCTCTGCTGGGTTCAACAATTCATTGCAATGGCCACACAAATCACATGCAATACTCAAGATAATGGAGTTTATTAGGGAAGTACCAAAACAAACTAAACTCACTGCCATCAAGTCAGACCCAACTCATAGCGACCCCTCCTTGGGTTTCTGAGGCAGTATCACCACAGAAGTAGATTTCCCAGTCTTCCTTCTGAGGAGTGGCTGGTGAGTTTGAACCGTCAGCCTTCTGGTTAGTAGTCAAATGCCTTAGGCACTACGCCACCAGAGCTCCTATTTAGGGATGTAGTAGGCTACAATTCGGGTTCAAGAATGCACTCAGGATACAATTCTTTGACCGGGACAGTCTTCCTTTTGCTATGCCCTCAGGCTTGCCCCTCTGGCCTTTGGCCTCTCTGGCCTTTGGCCTCTCGGCATGGGCTCTGCCTCTATGGGCCAGGTAAGAATGCCGCTCTGTCTCATGCCTCTTGGTTTTACTGCCACTGTCTCTCTTCTGGGGTTTCTCTCACTCAAAGAAGTCCAGGGCAGGGATCTCAGGTCTAAGGACACACTCCATCTCCAGCTCTTCTCTCTTGATGGCAGTGAGACCCCCCTCTTTTCCTCTAGGAGGGCTCATTTTAAGCCTGGAAGTGTGACAGAACTAACCAGTCCCAACATCAGGGTTTTACACACCTTATTTGCATGGTCCCACCCAGTAATCCAGTGGGAGTGACCAAGACTATGGCTAGAAAAGCCATATCAAGTAATTCACTGCAGTGCACCTACAAAGGAGAACCAAATTGTTAACCAAGAATTATATATCCAGAAAAATTTTCCCTCAAATACAATGGCAAAATTAGTACATTCCCAAATAAACAAATATTATGGTTATTTGCAAATCCAGACCAACCTTACAAGACATGATAGAGACACAGAACCAACAATGTCAAAAAAAAAAAAAAAAAAACCCAGAAATTAAGACATACAACAACATCACTTCAAAATAACCCAGGTATTGTTGTTATGTGATGTTGAGTCAGAAGCGACTCATAGCAATCCCTCCTTGGGTTTCTGAGGCAGTATCACTATGGAAGTAGATTGCCTCATCCTCCTTCCAAGAAGTGACTGGTGGGTTTGAACCGCCAGCCTTCCAGTGAACAGTCAAGTGCCTTAGGCATTATGCTACCGAGCTCCCAACCCAGGTACAGCAGTATGCAAAATACACCTACAAGGCTGAAAATAGGAAACCAGAGGTATCAGTTTGTAAATGGTGATGATTAAAAAGCAAAAACTGGGAATAAATGATGTTACAGAACTTCCGTATGGAGAGGAAGTCAAAATGATATGAAGGTAGAACAAACTCTTTTAAACTTGGGGAGATAAAAAATTACAGGGTTACTGCAAAGAAAATTAATAAACCTTACCACCAACATAAAAAAATAATTAATTTTCTCTGTAAACTTTCACCGAAATCACAATAATTTTTTTTAAAAAAAGAAAGCCATAACATCTCAGTAAACAAAACTATAGCAACAAAGGAAATGACAAGAAAATCTATGAACAAAATGAACTCAGCACAGATTAATGTATTGAACAAAAAGCAATCAACACTACACAAACATAAATGCCTACCTATTGATAAGTACATGTAAACAGAAATGGGTTAAATGCAGTAACCCAGACAGAAGTCAGTAACAGCAGCAGAATGATTAAGAAAATATTACCCATTAATATGCTGCCTACAATATATACGCCTTACACAAGGTTGTGCTGACTTCTTGGGCACAGCCAGCTACCCAGAGGGAGCAAGCAGTTGGATCTGTGAGCTTGGGACCATGGTCCCAAGGGACATCAAGCTCAATTGGCATAACATACTACACAAAAATATTGTTCCACATCCTACTTTGGTGAGTAGCAACTGGAATTTTAAAAGCTAGCAAGGAGCCATCTAGATGGAATCTAAATGGGTCTCTCCTCATCCAGAGCAAATTAGAATGAAGAAAACCAAAGATTCATGGAAATAATTAGTCCAAGGGACTGGTAGACCATGCAATCCTCAGCCTATATGACCATGAGACCAGAAGAACTAGATGGTGCCTAGCTACCACTGTCAACCACTCGAAGCGGGATCTATATAGTAGATCTTGGATTGAGTGGGAGAACGATGTGGAACAAAACTCAAAATTATATAAAAAAAAGATCAGGCTTGCTGGTCTGATAGAGCCTGGTGAAACCCCTGGAACTATGGCCCCTAGCTACCCTTCAAGTCTGCAATTGAACTCACTTCTGTGGCTTCCAGGCAAATAGATGACCAGCATATGGGCTGAATATTTACATCAGGTAGATATACTCCTTGGGGAGATCAATCATGGGAGAAGAAAAGGATAATGTGTGCACAAGGAGACCCCTCAGGGGGCAGGAGTGTATGGGAGGGAAGAACACAGGGAAGAGGTAACTATTGGGAGGAAGTGGGAAGAGAGTTGTTACATTGTGGGAAATTGCAGTCAATGTCATGAGATAAAATAAGCCAAAAATCAAAGGTAGAAAAACATATATCATGCAAATGGGAACCAAAATAGTGCAGGAATAGCAATATTAATTTCTGGTAAAATAGACTTTAATGCAAAAATCAGCAAAAGAGACAAGGAGGGACATTATGTAATGATTAAAGAGGAAATCAAACAAGAGGACATAACCATAATAAATATTTATGCACCCAATGAAGAAGCCTCAAATTAAAAACCAAACTTTAATAGAATTGAAAAGAGAAATCGACAACTGGACAATAATAGTAGCAGAATTTATCTTACCACTTTTGATGAAACATAGAATAGCTAGATAGAAACATAAGATACAGAAGATCTAAACAACACAATCTGCCAACTAGACCTCATAGATGTGTATACAGAACACTCCAGGCAACAGTGGCAGAGTATAAATTCTTTTCCAGTGCACATGGAACTTTCTTCAGAATATAAAATCATATAACATACGTGAGGCCACAAAGCAAGCCTCAATAAATTTAGAAACATCTAAATAATACTAAGCATCTTCTCAGATGACAGTGCTGTCAAATTAGAAATCAACAATAGGAAGATCAAGGGAAAAAATCAAATACATGGAAATTTAATTATCCCTGTGCTTAAAAACTACTGATTAATAATAGAAATTTTTTAAGTGAAAAAAAAATTTATTTGAATCAAATGAGGAGGAAAACACAACATACCAAAATCTGGGACACAAAGGTAAAAAACAAAAGTAATGCTCACAGGATAATTTACAGCAATAAATGCACACAACAGAAAAGAGAACTAAAACCAACACCTTAACCCATCATCTACAACAATTAGAAACAGAACAGCAAAAAAAAAAAAAAAGAGAGAGAGAGAGAAAGAAAAGAAAAGAAAAGGCTACAGCAATCAGTAAATAAACAAACCCAACCCAGTGCTGTCGAATTGGATCCCATGCATGGCAACCCCTCCTTGGTTTTCTGAAGTGGTATCACTACAGAAGTAGATTGCCCAACTTTCCTTCTGAGGAGTCTGGTAGGTTTGAACCACCAGCCTTCTGGTTAGTAGTAAAGTGCCTTAGGCACTATGCTACCAGAGCCATCAGAAAAAAGGAAATCATAAAGATCCAAGCAATAAGAAATTAAACAGAAAAACAATTTGTTTCTTTGAACAAATTTTTAAAATTGACAACCCACTGGCAAATTAAATGAAGGAGAGGACACAAATAATAGGAATAAAAAGAGAAATAGGCAATGTCTTAACAGAACCTCCTAACCCAACACAAATCCAACTCTCTGCCGTCAAGTCGGAATATGACTCATAGCAACCTACTTGGGTTTCTAAGGCGGTGTCTCTATAGTAGATTTCCCAACCTTCCTTCCAAGGAGTGGCTGGTTGTCTTGAACCACCAGCCTGCTAGTTAGCAGTCAAATGTCTTAGACACTATGCCACCAGAGCTCCTAACAGAACCTTCTGTTGTAGATAATAACAGAAGTCTATGAGGAACTGTACCGCAACAAATTTGAAAACCTAGACAAAATGGAATCCTTCAATATTTGCCCATAGTATCCGACTCATACTTTGGTCATGTTGTCAGAAGGAACCAGTCATTGGAGAAGGGGATCATGCTGCATAGTCAGTGAAAAACGGGAAGACCCTCAACGAGATGGACTGACACAGTGGCTGTGACGATGGGCTCAAGCATGCAACCATTCTGAGGCTGGTGCATGTGGGGCATTGAAGTACTTAGCATAGCTCTTCTAGCCATGGTCTTTGTGACTCCCACCAGATGACTGGGTGGGACCATGCACATGTGAGGTTCTTGTTGTCCACCAAGGGGACTGGATAGCTTGTTAATAATGTAAATATGGTACATGATGCCCTTGTGTGCGGGTGGGGGACCAAGCATATAAGGTGTATGGAACCTTAATTTAGGGATTGGTCCATTTGGTCATCCTGCTAGGCTCAAAATGAGCCAACCCAGACGCGGGAAAGGGGGATCCCACTCCCAGCAAGAAAGCTTAGCAAAGAGTGGAGTGTGTCCTTGGATCTGGGATCCCTGGAATGAGATGACAGCAGATTGGCAGCAGAGAAATGATGGCAACAGAAGCATAACAAAGAAATCAACAACAAAAAGACAAGACAATTAAAAAATGGGCAGAGGACATGAACAGACACTTCACCAAAGGAGACATTCAGGCAGCTAACACACACATGAAGAAATGCTCATGATCAGTAACTCTCACAGAGATGCAGATCAAAACAAGGAGCTATCTCACTGCAGCATTAATAGCAAAATTAAAAAAATAAAAATAATAGAAAACAACAAATGCTGATGAGGGTGTGGAGAGACTGAAACACTGCTGGTGGGACTGTAAAATGGCACAATCACTGTGGAAAACAGTACGTTTTTCTTAAGAAGTTGGAAATGGAAATGCTGTATGATTCAGCAATCCCCCAACTAGGTATGTATCCTGGAGATGTAAAAGCCAAGACACAAACAGATCCATGCTCACCCATGTCCTTTGTATGCTATTCACAATAGGAAAGAGATGGAAACAACTGAAGTGCCCATCAACAGACGAATTGTTAAACAAACTATGCTACATACACACAATGGAATACAATCAAAGTTGAAGAGTGTTTTGGTTACCTCTATGCTGCTCTAGGGAGCTCTGGTAGCATGGTGCCTAAGGCACTTGACTGCTAACCAGAAGGCTGGCGGTTCAAACCCACCGGGCACTCCTCGGAAGGAAGATGGGGCAATCTACTTCTGTAGTGATACTGCCTCGGAACCCCAAGGAGGGGTCTCTATGAGTCGGGTCCGACTCGACGGCACATAACAACAACATGCTGCTCTAGCAGAAATACCACAAATGGGATGGCCTTAACGAACAGGAGTATATTCTCTTATAGTTCGGGAGGCTAGAAGTTAGAGTTCAAAGTACCAGGCTCTAGGGGCTTTATGAAAGCCCCTCCACCTTGGGCTTCAGCTCTCCCTCCTGCTCCCAGCCCCCTGAAGCTAGAGGCATCTCTTCACTCAGGCAGCTACTGGCTGCCAAGGCTAACAAGCCCAAAGTTAACAAATAAAATGGCACAGTCCTGATGTTATCAAGCCACGGGGCAGGCCATTCACTGAAGTCCATTGAAAATCCCAAGATCGGCAAAGTATGGCAGGCTGCTGAGCAATGACAGGGCTACATGCAGGGTCCAAACGCGCCATAAGCTAGAGACCATTCCCAAGGCTTCTCCTTATATATGGGAAGCAGACCACATCCTTGAAGCAGCTAGTCAGCTGCTTGTGGTGTTGTTGTTGCTGTTGTTGTTAAGTGCCGTCGAGTCGTTTCCTCATAGCGACCCCATGCACAGCAAGCAGAACGAAACACTGCCCGATCCCGTGCCAGCCCCAAAATCCCTGCTATACTTGAGCCCATCATCGCAGCCACCGTGTCAATCCATCTCGTTGAAGGCCTCCCCCTCTTTCGTCGACCCTCCACCCTACCAAGCATGACATCCTTCTCCAGGGAATGGTCCCTTCTTACAACATGACCAAAGTAAATGAGACGAAGTCTGGCCATTCTTGCTTCCAAGGAGCATTCTGGCTGCACTTCCTCCAGGACTGCTTGTGGTAGATCCCTCCATAGAGTTGATTGGCAGTCTCATGATGGGGAATAACCACCCCCAGCTGCCCAGCCACTCAACCAGGCCCAGCCAAGTTGACACACAAACTTAACCACCACAAGGAGTAACGATGAATCTGTGAAACAACTCACAATATGGATGAATCTAGAGGACACTGTGGTGACTGAAATCAATCACAACAGAAAAAATACTGAGTGTATGACACCACTACTGTAAAAAGTCAAGCAGAGGTTTATGGAAAGAAAGAATCCTTCTTTGAAAGGCACTATGCTACCAGAGACTTGCTAAAAGTATTTTAGAAATATAACTTGTAGATTAACTCTGGCCAGTGACAATAGAAATGTTTTAGAAACAACTTGTAAATGAGCTCTGGCCCAGGACATAAGGGAACAAAAGTTAGTTGCTGACCCTCTCCCCTCTGCCCAAGCCCCTATGAGCTGATAACAAGAAGCTAGTGACTCATATGGGAGCCCTGGTAGCATAGTGGCTAAGACACTTGCCTGCTAACCAGACGGCTGGTGGTTCAAACCCACCAGCCACTCCTTGGAAAGAAGGTTGCGCAGTCCTACTTCCCTAGAGATACTGCCTCAGAAACCCAAGGAGGGGTCGCTATGAGTGGGGTTTGACTCGAGGGCACATTAACAACAACAGTGACTCATCTATCAACCATTTCATGTTCACGCCCCAAATTCCTGAAACCTACAAAAACTGTTTCGATGGCATCTGGGGGAGTTAAGATCTGGGTACAGACTACCCCAACTCCTTGTACTGCTGCTTTGCAATAAATAATTTTCTCTCCTCTCAATCTCGGTGTGTAAACTGTTTTGGCCTGACTGCCCACGGGGCAGGACCCCTTTGGTCCGATAACGTAAGCTTGAGCTTGTGAACATTTGTCCATTTCCTCAAAGGTTGAGGCGCTAGGAAACAGGACAATAATCAACCATCCATGCTTATTGGTGTATAAATGGCTTCTTTCCCTCCTGTTGCAGGATGTAGCAGTCAGCTTAAATGTACAGATTTGGAAGCCCTATGGGGCAGGCAGGAGCTCTGGTAGCGTAGTGCCTAAGGATCTGACTGCTAACCAGAAGGCTGGCGGTGCAAACCCACCAGCCACTCCTTGGAAGGATGATGGGGCAATCTACTTCCATAGTGATACCGCCTCAGAAACCCAAGGAGGGGTCGCTATGAGTCGGGCCGACTCCATGGCACATAACAACAACAACATGGGGCAGGCAGCTCTACCATGCCCTGTAATGTCACTGAGTCGGATAAGGCCTAGCCGGAAACGAGTTGATTGGTTGGTTTACGTCATGTACGTCAGGTGCGCACACATGGCCGCCCCCACAGGACCACTGCATACAGGGCGCAGACATATTGCCTCTAAGGAAAAGCTGGGAATTGAATCGTCTCCTCCGTACAAAGGCTTTAGACCTTCCTTAGCCACCGTAGACCAGTGAGTGATGGGTGATGGGCCCAAAGTGGCTGAACTTCGGGAAAGTAATTTCAGCCTGTGGTCGGTCTCCGTGGCGTGCGAAGGAAATTCGTTCAGCGGTTGGGGTCTCTGCGTGGAAATAGGGTGAGAGGGGTCTGTCGGCGTCCGCGTTCGGTCTCGTTTGTGGGCGACAGCGTGGGTGCGCGCTCTTCTGCAGGCGAGTGTAAGCCGTCTGCAATGGGAGCTGGGTGTTTGGGGCTGTTTTTGGCGTCAGTCGTGGGGGACTTTCTTTGGTAGTGATTCCAGAGCCCCGTATGTCGACGACGGACGGTCTCGAGGTCAGGTTTTGGGGTCTTTGCGGTTCCCTCTGCCCGGGGGCTCATTAATTGAGAACTAGAGAGATGCTGTTGGCCAGCGACCGCGGGGTATGCTTCGGGTTCTCTGATTACGAAGGAGCTGTTTCGGGGTCCGTGTGCGGGGCTTTCTGGCCCAGGTTTTGGAAGGAATTCGGGGTGGTGGCGATCTGTGGAGGGGTTGATCCCGTGGCTGGGGTGTGGGGTGAGCTCCAAAGCTTAGCTGCGGGAACAGACTTGGTGAAAGCGAACATCCACCGTTTTAAACCCCCCCGTGGTTCCTGAGGGAGCCCTGGTGGCGCAGCGCCTAAGGCACTTGACTGCGCACCAGAAGGCTGGCGGTTCAAACCCACCAGCCACTCCTCGGAAGGAAGGTTGGGCAATCTACTTCCGTCGTGATACCACCTCAGAAATCCAAGGAGGGGTCGCTGTGAGTCGAATCCGACTCCCCGGCAGAGAGTTTGGTTTTTTTGGTTTTGTGGTTCCGGAAGAACAACAATAAAATAAATTACTACTTAAAAAAAATCTGCTAATGTTGACCACATGCATCCTGCAAAAAGGGCGTGGAGGGCGCTTTGTCTGATCTCCTCAAACTTCTCAAGGGGCAAGGGGGGTCAGGATGAACAGCATCAGCCAAAGGCTGGTTCCTGCGAGGCAGTGGTCGGGCTGCTGCCATCGTCTAACCCTTTTGCCAGTTCTGACACCAGCCGTTCCTCCCACGTCATTCTCTGCTGGGTTGGCTAATTGGTCACAGTGGTCACACAGAACTCACAGACAACACTCATGGTTATGGGGTTTCTTAGGAAAGTAACAAATTATAGCTCAGGTACAGGAACACTCAAGATATAATTCTTCAGTCAGGACAGCTTCCCGTCAGCTGGTAGACACACCTCTCTTTGGTCACCGGCCCTTTGGCCTGGCCTCTGCTCCGGCAGGTGTTACAAAGCTCTTTTAGCTTTGCTGATAGGTGCCCAAAAAAGCACCTCACTCCTCCAGCAAGTCCTGTTCCTGCAGGCACTGAGCTTGCTTGTTCCGTGGACCGGAAAGCCCACCTCTGTATCTCATGCCAGTCTCTCAGCTGTGCTGCCTCTGCTGCTGTGGTTTGCCCACGACCATCTCTTGCTGTCTCGTGTCCCTTGCCTGCCTTAGCAGTGCCTCTGTCTGTCTCTTAGGTCAAGGAGGTTCAGCATAGGAATCTCACGTCTGAAGGACACACTGCTCCCGGCTCCTCTTTCTTCATGGTAGTGAGCGCCCCCTTTCCACCTCTGGGTTGGCTCATTGTAAGCCTGGTGAGATGGCAAAACTGACCAGTCCCCCCCACATTAGGGCTCCATGAACCGTATTTCCATGGTCCTACAGAAGGGTACCATAATTATGTTATCAGCAAGCTCTCCAGTCATCTGGTGAAAATCACGAAGACCACGCTGGAGGAGTCTTACTACGTCATTCCCTGCACTGCTCTTGAACCATCAAGAATGAACATTTTTCAAATGATGAATGATTCAACATATCTAAAAGTAATGGGTTTTATACTTAAGATGTAGTTTTTATCTTTCTTGCTGCAATTTATAGCGTATTTCTCAAAGATGTAGTTTTCTCAGGCTCTTTCTGATGCAAGTAAAATAATGCCTCTACCACCTTAAACTCTGTTTCCCAAAGCTAACCCTTGTCAAAATGTCTGGTGTAGTAACTTACCTGGTATACCTTTTCTAGCCATAAATTTTTGTAAACTCCATGGTGGAATTTGCCATGACCAACTGAGGAGCTCCTGATGGTTAAAGTTATCCACCTGGGGTATTTCTGTTGCAAGTGGCACAAAGCAATGTTCTGGGAAGATTGCTCTCTCTCAGGTGTTTAGAATGCTGATGTTATGATTGGTTAGTTTGGCTACTCTGCCAGGCTCAAAAGGAGCCCTCCTAGAGGCAGAAGAAGTCTATCTGACTTCTGGCTGAGAAGGTCATGCTGCTGCGAAAGACACGTTCCTGAGAGACACATGCTACTGAGAGACACCGAGAGACATGCACTGCTTGGAGAGATACTGAGAAAGACTGTTGGCTGAGAGATGGTGGGCATTTTTCCTGAACTTGAATTGTAGCCTGGTGCTTCTCTAATAAACCCTGTAATCTGAGTTCTGTGTGGCCACTGCAGCAAATCATCAAACCCAGCAGAGAGGGGTAGGTGCTGTGGGAGGAAGGGTTGGTGTCAAGGTTGGAGAAAGGCCTAGAGGGAGGCAGCATGTCTGGCCTCACAGGAATAGGTGTTGGGCTGCTGATAGTGACTCTGTCTTCCACTTAGGGGATGAGAGGAGGTCAGAAGATGCAGGCTCCTTGCCCCCTTAGCAAAATGGTAGTATATTTGTTTACTTATCTGGCTTTTGTGGTAGGCACTTAAAATTCTAAGATTTGTAATTCAGATAATCTAAGTAAACAGTAGTTTGTAGTACCCAAATTTCCAAAATCTTTTCTTTTTTTTTTTCTACTGTTTGACTTAGTGGTATTATGAGTGCCCTTACTTTAACTGTATGTGTAAATTTAGATAGAAATGAAATAATTAAAATACTTAGCTATCATTTTTTTTTCCTTTTATTGTCTTATACAAGGGTTTATTGGCTTTTTAAAAAAAAAATTTTATTGTTATTTGAGTGAAAGTTTACAGAGCAAATACATTTTCTGTCCAGCAGTTCATATAATTGTTTCATGACATTGACTGCAGTCTCCCACAGTGCAACAGCTCCCCTCCCACTTCCTCCCCCTAGTTGTCTCTTCCTTGTGTCCTTCCCTCAATGCACTACTGTCCCCCAAGTTGTCTTCCTCTGTATACACAGCCCTTCTATTCTCCTGTAATTGATCTCTCCAAGGAGCATATCTACCTGATGTAAATGTTCACCCCATATGCTTGTCTTTTGTTTGGCTGGAAGCCACAGGAGTGGATTCAATTCCAGACCTGAGGGGCAGCTAGGGGTCATAGTCTCTGGGGTTCTACCAGGCTCTATTTAGACCAGCAAACCTGGTCGTCCCCCCCCCCTTTTTTTTTTTTAATGATTTTAATGATTTGTTCTCCACTCTATCCAGGATCTCCTACATAGATCCCCCTTTGAGTTGTTATTTGTCTTTTTTTTTTTTATACATTTTATTGAAATACAATTTATGTATAGTGAAATACACAAAACTAAAGTGACATGGGTCAGTGAATTTTTTTTCTTTGTTCAGCGTTCCCTCCCCTCCCCTCCCAGCTGGTAACCAACAAAGAAAGTTTCCTTCCATATATAAACGTTTCCTTGACCCTCCTGCTAAAACAGCAAGGAGGCCACATGTTCTGACCTCCTCTAATCCCACAAGAGGAAGACAGGATTACCAGCAGTAACCCAAGGCCTATTGCTACAAGGCCAGACATACTGCCTCCCTCCAGCCCTTTCACCAACCGTTCCTCCCAAAGCACCCACCACCTGTCTCCTGAGTTCGATAATTCGCTGCAGTGGCCACACAGAGCTCACAGATTATG